>NC_085075.1:3109664-3179664 GCF_963662255.1 Cinclus cinclus | reverse complement strand
TTTAATTTCCTTTTAATTTCTTTTTAATTTCTTTTTCATTTCCTTTTAATTTCTTTTTAATTTCCTTTAAATTTCCTTTTCATTTCCTTTTGATTTCCTTTTAATTTCTTTTAAATTTCCTTTAAATTTCCTTTTAATTTCCTTTTAATTTCCTTTTAATTTCTTTTTAATTTCCTTTAAATTTCCTTTTCATTTCCTTTTAATTTCTTTTTAATTTCCTTTAAATTTCCTTTTCATTTCCTTTTAATTTCCTTTTAATTTCCTTTTAATTTCTTTTTAATTTCATTTTGATTTCTTTTTCATTTCCTTTTCATTTCCTTTTAATTTCTTTTAAATTTCTTTTTCATTTCCTTTTAATTTCCTTTTAATTTCCTTTTAATTTCCTTTTCATTTCCTTTTAATTTCTTTTTAATTTCCTTTTAATTTCCTTTTAATTTCCTTTTCATTTACTTTTCATTTCCTTTTCATTTCCTTTTCATTTCCTTTTCATTTATTTCATTTTTCACCTCTCTTGATTTTCCTCCCACCCCACTCGAGCTCCTGGTGACGATTCCAGGGGTGACTTTTTTGGGATATTTTGGGATATTTTTATTTTCCTGGGATTTTTTTTTGTTGTTGTTTTTGGTTTGTTTTTTGTTTTTTTTTCCCCCAATCTCGTTTTTCCCGAATTTTCCCCCTCGGCTCCGCGACCCGGATTTGGTTAAAACCGGTTTTAAATTTCCGCTCCTTTTAATCCCGGCCTAACCCGCGCTGCTTTCGATCCCCGAGCCCGCCTTGGATGAAAAAAAAAAAATCCACCCCCCCCAAAAAAATAAAATAAAAAAAAATCCTCCCCAAAAAAAACCCTCAAAAAAAATCTACCCCCAAAAAAATAAAATGAAATAAAAAAAATCCTCCCCAAAAAAAACCCTCAAAAAAAATCTACCCCCCAAAAAAATAAAATAAAATAAAAAAAATCCTCCCCAAAAAAAACCCTCAAAAAAAATCTACCCCCAAAAAAATAAAATAAAAAAAATCCTCCCCCAAAAAAACCCTCAAAAAAAATCTACCCCCCAAAAAGTAAAATAAAAAAAATCCTCCCCCAAAAAAACCCTCAAAAAAAATCTACCCCCCAAAAAATAAAATAAAATAAAAAAAATCCTCCCCAAAAAAAAACCCTCAAAAAAAATCTACCCCCAAAAAAATAAAATAAAAAAAAATCCTCCCCAAAAAAAACCCTCAAAAAAATCTCCCCCAAAAAAAATTTAAAAAAAAAAAAATCCCAGAAAAAAAAATTCCCCCAAAAAAATCTCCCCCAAAAAAATTAAGAAAAAAATTCCCAAAAAAAAAATCCCCCCAAAAAATTCCCCTCCAAATAAAAATCCCAAAAAATTCCCCCCGAAAAAATCCCCCAAAAAGTCCCCCCCAAAAAAATAAAATTTAAAAAAAAATCCCCCCAAAAAATCCCAGAAAAAAATCCCAGAAAAATAAAAAATCCCAAAAAAATCCCCCCTCAAAAAAATAAAAAAAAATAATAAAAAAAAATCCCAGAAGAAAAATCCCCCCAAAAAATCCCCCCAAAAAAACAAAAAAAAATCCCCCCCAAAAAAATCCCCCCAAAATCTCCCAAAAAAATAAAAATACAAAAAAAACCCCAAAAATTCCACCCCAAAAATCCGAATTCCTGGGCTCCCCCGCGCCTTTTTGGGGTTATTTTGTTCAATTTTGGGGTTTTTTGTTCATTTTTTGGGGTTTTTTTGTTCAATTTTGGGTTTTTTTGTTCATTTTGGGGTTATTTTGTTCAATTTTGGGTTTTTTTGTTCATTTTTTGGGGTTTTTTTGTTCAATTTTGGGTTTTTTTGTTCAATTTTGGGGTTTTTTTTGTTCATTTTTTTGGGGTTATTTTGTTCATTTTTTTGGGGTTATTTGTTAATTTTTTGGGACTATTTATTAATTTTTTGGGGGCTATTTATTCATTTTTTGGGGTTTTTTGTTCAATTTTGGGGTTTTTTTGTTCATTTTGGGGTTATTTTGTTCAATTTTGGGGTTTTTTGTTCATTTTTTTGGGGTTATTTGTTCATTTTTTGGGCTTATTTATTCATTTTTTGGGGTTATTTGTTCATTTTTTTGGGGATATTTATTCATTTTTTTGGGGGTTATTTATTCATTTTTTGGGGTTATTTATCAATTTTTTGGGGTTATTTGTTCATTTTTTGGGGTTATTTGTTCATTTTTTGGGGGTTATTTATTCATTTTTTTGGGTTATTTATTCATCTTTTGGGGTTATTTATTCATTTTTTTGGGGTTATTTTTTCTTTATTTGGGGCATTTATTCCTTTTGGGGTTGTTGGTTTGGTTTTGGGATATTAATGAATTTTGGGGATTAACGATCCCTTTTTGGGATTATTTATTTTCATTGTTCGGGCCCCCCATTCCTCTCCCCAAACCCCAAATTCCCTCCCAAAATCCCAAATTCTCTCCCCCAAACCCCAAATTCCCTCCCAAAATCCCAAATTTCCTCCCCAAAATCCCAAATTCCCTCCCCCAAAATCCCAAATTCCCTCCCAAAATCCCAAATTCTCTCCCCAAACCCCCCATTCCTCTCCCCCAAAATCCCAAATTCTCTCCCCCAAACCCCAAATTCTCTCCCCAAAATCCCAAATTCCCTCCCCAAACCCCAAATTCCCTCCCAAAATCCCAAATTCCCTCCCAAAACCCCAAATTCTCTCCCCAAAATCCCAAATTCCCTCCCCAAACCCCAAATTCCCTCCCAAAATCCCAAATTCCCTCCCAAAATCCCAAATTTCCTCCCCAAAATCCCAAATTCTCTCCCCCAAAATCCCAAATTCCCTCCCAAAATCCCAAATTCCCTCCCAAAATCCCAAATTCCCTCCCCCAAACCCCAAATTCCCTCCCCAAAATCCCAAATTTCCTCCCCAAAATCCCAAATTCTCTCCCCAAAATCCCAAATTCCCTCCCAAAACCCCAAATTCCCTCCCAAAATCCCAAATTCCCTCCCAAAATCCCAAATTCTCTCCCAAAATCCCAAATTCCCTCCCAAAATCCCAAATTCTCTCCCCAAACCCCCCATTCCTCTCCCCCAAAATCCCAAATTCTCTCCCCCAAACCCCAAATTCTCTCCCCAAACCCCAAATTCCCTCCCCAAAATCCCAAATTTCCTCCCCCAAACCCCAAATTCTCTCCCCAAAATCCCAAATTCTCTCCCCAAAATCCCAAATTCCCTCCCAAAATCCCAAATTCCCTCCCCAAAATCCCAAATTCTCTCCCCCAAACCCCAAATTCCCTCCCCAAAATCCCAAATTCTCTCCCCCAAACCCCAAATTCCCTCCCCCAAAATCCCAAATTCCCTCCCAAAATCCCAAATTTCCTCCCCCAAACCCCAAATTCCCTCCCAAAATCCCAAATTCCCTCCCCCAAACCCCAAATTCCCTCCCCCAAACCCCAAATTCTCTCCCCCAAAATCCCAAATTCCCTCCCAAACCCCAAATTTTCCCTTTTCCAGGCGATCCCAGAACACAAAATCATCGCTGTCGCTTCTCCAAACCCCAACCCCAAACCCTTAAATCCCAATTTCCACCCCCTAAACCCCATTTTTTCCCCTAAACCCCAATTTTCTCACCCCTAATTCCCATTTTTCCCTCCCTAAATCCCATTTTTCCCCTAAACCCCATTTATGCCCCATTTTCCCCCCTAAACCCCATTTTTTCCCCTTAAATCCCAATTTTTCCCCCCTAAACCCCATTTTTTCCCCAATTTTCCCCCCTAAACCCCATTTTCCCCCCATTTCTTTTTTCCCCAGCCGCTCCCCGTCCCCGCAAGAAGCGCTGCCCCTACTCCAAATTCCAGATCCCAAACCCCCAAATCCCAAACCCCCAAACCCCATTTTCTTCCCCCTAAACCCCATTTTTTCCCCAATTTTCCCCCCTAAACGCCATTTTTTCCCCTTAAATCCCAATTTTCCCCCCTAAACCCCATTTTCCCCCCATTTTTCCCCTTAAATCCCATTTTTCCCCCCTAAACCCCATTTTTCCCAATTTTTCCCCCCTAAACCTCATTTTTTCCCCCTAAACCCCATTTTTTTCCATTTTTTCCCCTAAACCCCATTTTTTCCCCTAAACCCCATTTTCTCCCCCCTAAACCCCATTTTCCCCCCATTTCTTTTTTCCCCAGCCGCTCCCCGTCCCCGCAAGAAGCGCTGCCCCTACTCCAAATTCCAGATCCCAAACCCCCAAATCCCAAACCCCCAAACCCCATTTTCTCCCCCCTAAACCCCATTTTTTCCCCAATTTTCCCCCCTAAACGCCATTTTTCCCCTTAAATCCCATTTTTCCCCCCTAAACCCCATTTTCCCCCCATTTTTCCCCTTAAATCCCATTTTTCCCCCCTAAACCCCATTTTTCCCCCAATTTTTCCCCCTAAACCCCATTTTTCCCCAATTTTCCCCCCTAAACCCCATTTTTCCCCCCTAAACCCCATTTTCTCCCCCCTAAACCCCATTTTTCCCCCCATTTCTTTTTTCCCCAGCCGCTCCCCGTCCCCGCAAGAAGCGCTGCCCCTACTCCAAATTCCAGATCCCAAACCCCCAAATCCCAAACCCCCAAACCCCATTTTCTCCCCCCTAAACCCCATTTTTTCCCCAATTTTCCCCCCTAAACGCCATTTTTCCCCTTAAATCCCATTTTTCCCCCCTAAACCCCATTTTCCCCCCATTTTTCCCCTTAAATCCCATTTTTCCCCCCTAAACCCCATTTTTCCCCCAATTTTTCCCCCCTAAACCCCAATTTTTCCCCAATTTTTCCCCCCTAAACCTCATTTTTTCCCCCTAAACCCCATTTTTTTCCCATTTTCTCCCCCCTAAACCCCATTTTTCCCCCCATTTCTTTTTTCCCCAGCCGCTCCCCGTCCCCGCAAGAAGCGCTGCCCCTACTCCAAATTCCCTACTCCAAATTCCAGATTCGGGAGCTGGAGCGCGAATTTTTCTTCAACGTTTACATCAGCAAAGAGAAGCGGCTGCAGCTCTCGAGGCTGCTGCACCTGAGCGACCGCCAGGTGAAAATCTGGTTCCAGAACCGGCGCATGAAGGAGAAGAAACTGAGCCGGGACCGCCTGCAATTCTTCTCCGGGAACCCCCTCTTGTGAACCCCAAAATAAAATAAAAAGGGAATAAACTGGGCCAGGATTTAAAAAATAAATAAATAAAAAAATAAAATATAACGGGGAAATATTGAAAGGAGATGTGAAAATATCCGGGTGGGTAAAAGTGGGGGTGAAGGAGGGTGAAAAATGGGGAAGGGGGAAATGAGATTTTAAAAGAAAGAAAAAAAAAAAATTAATTAAATAATTAATTAATTAATTAAATAAATAAATCCCCGCGGGAGTTGTGAGAAATTAGGAGTGAAATGTTTGGGAATGATGGAGTTAAAAAAAAAAAAATAAATAAAATAAATAAATATATATATATATGTGTGTGTGTGTGTGGTCAGAATGGTGTTAAAAGGGTTTGGGAATAGTAGGAAAGTATCCAAAACAAAAAGAAATAAATTTTTAAAAAAATGAAGGAAAAGGTAAAAAATAGTCAGGAAAATAATGGAAAAGTAGCAGGAAGAATAACGGGAAAATCCTCAGAAAAATAATAGAAAAATCCCATTAAAAATCCTCAAAAAAATCCCGCAGAAATCCCACGAAAATCCTAAAAAATACCACAAAAATACCATAAAAATCCCCAGGAAAATACCCCAAAAATACCCCAAAAATCCCACAAAAAACCCTGAAAAAATAACACAAAAATCCCCCCCAAGATCCCCCCCAAAATCCCCCAAAATTCCCCCAAAAAATCCCCCAAAAAATTCTCCCAAAACTCCCCCAAAATCCCCCCAAAATCCCTCAAAATCCCCCAAAAATCCCCCCAAAAATTCCCCCCAAACTCCCCCAAAATTCCCCAAAAATGCCCCAAAACTCCCCCAAAAATTCCCCAAAAATCCCCCCAAAAATTCCCCAAAATTCCCCCAAAACTCCCCCAAAAATTCCCCAAAAAATGCCCCAAAAGTCCCCCAAAAATCCCCCCAAAATCCCTCAAAATCCCCCAAAAATCCCCCCAAAACTCCCCCAAAATTCCCCAAAAATCCCCCCAAAATTCCCCAAAATTCCCCCAAATTCCCCAAAAATCCCCCAAAAATCCCCCCAAAACTCCCCCAAAATTCCCCGTAAAATCCCCAAAACTCCCCCAAAAATCCCCCCAAAATCCCCAAAATCCCCCCAAAAAATCCCCCAAAATTCCCCCAAAAATCCCCCAAAACTCCCCCCAAAAATCCCCAAAAATCCCCAAAACTCCCCCAAAAATCCACCAAAATTTTTTTGCTGTTTTAATATTTTTCTTAATTTCTTTAAAAATTCTTATTTTATTCCTATTTTTTCCGATTTTTTCTTCTTATTTTTTTTCCTGTTTTTCCTGAATTTTCTCTTTATTTTTTTCTGATTTGTTTCTTATTTTCCCTTTATTTTCCTTTATTTTCCTTAATTTCCCTTTATTTTCCTTAATTTCCTTTATTTCCCTTTATTTTCCTTTATTTCCCTTTATTTTCCTTTATTTTCCTTTATTTCCCTTTATTTCCCTTTATTTTCCTTAATTTCCTTTATTTCCCTTTATTTCCCTTTATTTCCCTTTATTTTCCTTAATTTCCTTTATTTTCCTTTATTTCCCTTTATTTCCCTTTATTTTCCTTAATTTCCTTTATTTTCCTTTATTTCCCTTTATTTCCCTTTATTTTCCTTAATTTCCTTTATTTCCCTTTATTTTTTTTCCTTCCCCCCCTCATTTTTTTCCTTATTTTATATAATTTTTAATTTTTTTTTTTTTTTTGGCCTTTTTACCCCCTAAATTTTAAGGACTTTTACTCCGTGGACTTTAATTTAATTTTTTTTTCCTGCATTTTAATTTTTTTTTTCACCTCTCCCCGACATCTCGTGTTTCCTTTTTATTATTATTATTATTTTTATTTTATTTTATTTTATTTTATTTTATTTTATTTTATTTTATTTTATTTTATTTTATTTTATATTTTTATTTTTATTTTTATTTTTATTTTTATTTTTATTTTTATTTTTATTTTTATTTTTATTTTTATTTTATTTTTATTTTTACTTTTATTTTTATTTTTACTTTTATTTTTATTTTTATTTTTATTTTTTATTTTTTATTTTTTATTTTTTATTTTTTATTTTTTATTTTTATTCTCCTTCAGGCACGCGGCAATTCCCATTCTCCGCAGCTTTCAACCCCAAAAAATCCCAAACCTAACCCGAAAAAAGAGAATTTCCACCCAAAACTAAAATCCCCAATATTTTATCGCGTAAAAAAAAAAATATTAAAAAAATATAAAAAATAAAATTAAAAAATCCATCTCCGCAGTCGGGATTTGGGGTAAAAAATCCCGGTTTTGTTTGTAAAGTTTTATTTCATATCCTGGTTTATTTGGACTTTTTTTTTTTTTTTTTTTTTGGATTTTTTTTCTTTTTTTTGGGGTCGGGAAAAAGGAGGGGAAGAAGAAGAGGAAAGGAAGGGGGAAAAAAACGGGAAAAAGGGGGAAAAAAACGGGGAAAAGGTGAAAAATAGTGGGGGAAAAAGCTGGAAAAAAGGTGGGAAATGGGGGGAAAAAACGGGGGAAAAAGGAATTTAGTGGGGGGAAAAAAAAGGGGAAAAAGCGGAAAATAATGGAGGGAAAAAGGGAAAAAAAGTGGAAAATAGTGGGGAAAAAAAGAGGAAAAAAGGTGAAAATTAGTGGGGAAAAAAGTGGAAAATGGGGGGAAAGAAAAAGGGAAAAGGTGGAAAATAATGGGGGAAAAAAAGTGGAAAAAAAGCGGAAAAAAGGTGAAAAGTAGTGGGAAAAAAAGAGGGGAAAAGGGGGAAATAATGGGAAAAAAGCGGAAAAAAGTGGAAAATAATGGGAAAAAAAAGGGAAAAAGGCGGAAAATAATGGGAAAAAAACCGGGGAAAGTGGAAAATGGGAGGAAAAAAAGGGGAAAAGGTGGAAAATAATGGGAAAAAAACCGGGAAAAAGGGGAAAATGGGGGGGGGGGAAAGGGGAAAGGTGGAAAATAATGGGGGGAAAAAGCGGAAAAAAGTGGGAAATAATGGGAAAAAAGGGAAAAAAAGGTGGAAAACAGTGGGAAAAAATGGGAAAATGGTGGAAAATAATGGGGAAAAAAGCGGGAAAAAAAGCGTAAAATAATGGGAAAAAAGGGAAAAGGCGGAAAACAATGGGAAAAAAACCGGGGGAAAGTGGAAAACAGTGGGGGGAAAAAAAACGGGAAAAACGTGGAAAATGGGGGGGAAAAAGGGGAAAAGGTGGAAAATAATGGGAAAAAAAAACGGGAAAAAAAGTGGAAAATAGTGGGAAAAAACCCGGAAAACAGAGGAAAATGGGGGGAAAAAAACCGGGAAAAAAGTGGAAAATAATGGGAAAAAATGGGAAAATGGTGGAAAATAGAGGGAAAAAAGGGGAAAAGGTGGAAAATAGTGGGAAAAAAAAAGGGGGAAAAAGTGGAAAATTGGGGGGGGAAAGCGGAAAAACGTGGAAAATGGGGGGGAAAAATGGGAAAGTGGTGGAAAATATGGGAAAATAAAGGGAAAAAGTGGAAAATAATGGCAAAAAAACCGGGAAAAAGTGGAAAATAATGGAAAAAAAAAGGGGGAAAAAGGTGGAAAATAATGGGGGAAAAAAGGGAAAAAGGTGGAAAACCTCTCAAAGCAACGGGAAAACCAAAGGAGTTGAGAGCGGGAGCAAAGCGGGAGCTGCTGCGGGAATTTGTGAGGAATAAAATCCCCGCCAGGCCCGGTCTCCATCGCTTTTATTGGAATTTTTTATAGGAATTCCCTCCCTTAAAGGATCCCAGCGGTGCTTGGGGCCCGGGGCTTCCCCTCGGGACAGGGGGGGAAAACACCGGGAAAAATCGGGAATTTCCTGGGAATTTAACCCCGGAATGGCCGGGATTGAACCCAAAAACCGCAGGAATTGAACCCCGGAATGGCCGGGATTGAACCCAAAAACCGCAGGAATTGAACCCTGAAATGGCCGGGATTGAACCCAAAAACCGCAGGAATTGAACCCCGAAATGGCCGGGATTGAACCCAAAAACCGCAGGAATTGAACCCCGAAATGGCCGGGATTGAACCCAAAAACCGCAGGAATTGAACCCCGGAATGGCCGGGATTGAACCCAAAAACCGCAGGAATTGAACCCCGAAATGGCCGGGATCAAAAACCGCAGGAATTGAACCCCGGAATGGGCGGGATTGAACCCAAAAACCGCAGGAATTGAACCCCGAAATGGCCGGGATTGAACCCAAAAACCGCAGGAATTGAACCCCGAAATGGGCGGGATTGAACCCAAAAACCGCAGGAATTGAACCCTGAAATGGGCGGGATTGAACCCAAAAACCGCAGGAATTGAACCCCGGAATGGCCGGGATTGAACCCCAAAAACCGCAGGAATTGAACCCCGGAATGGCCGGGATTGAACCCAAAAACCGCAGGAATTGAACCCCGAAATGGGCGGGATTGAACCCAAAAACCGCAGGAATTGAACCCTGAAATGGGCGGGATTGAACCCAAAAACCGCAGGAATTGAACCCCGAAATGGGCCGGGATTGAACCCAAAAACCGCAGGAATTGAACCCCGGAATGGCCGGGATTGAACCCAAAAACCGCAGGAATTGAACCCCGAAATGGCCGGGATTGAACCCAAAAACCGCAGGAATTGAACCCCGGAATGGCCGGGATTGAACCCAAAAACCGCAGGAATTGAACCCTGAAATGGCCGGGATTGAACCCAAAAACCGCAGGAATTGAACCCCGAAATGGCCGGGATTGAACCCAAAAACCGCAGGAATTGAACCCCGAAATGGCCGGGATTGAACCCAAAAACCGCAGGAATTGAACCCCGGAATGGCCGGGATTGAACCCAAAAACCGCAGGAATTGAACCCCGAAATGGCCGGGATTGAACCCAAAAACCGCAGGAATTGAACCCCGGAATGGGCGGGATTGAACCCAAAAACCGCAGGAATTGAACCCCGAAATGGCCGGGATTGAACCCAAAAACCGCAGGAATTGAACCCCGAAATGGGCGGGATTGAACCCAAAAACCGCAGGAATTGAACCCTGAAATGGGCGGGATTGAACCCAAAAACCGCAGGAATTGAACCCCGGAATGGCCGGGATTGAACCCCAAAAACCGCAGGAATTGAACCCCGGAATGGCCGGGATTGAACCCAAAAACCGCAGGAATTGAACCCCGAAATGGGCGGGATTGAACCCAAAAACCGCAGGAATTGAACCCTGAAATGGGCGGGATTGAACCCAAAAACCGCAGGAATTGAACCCTGAAATGGCCGGGATTGAACCCAAAAACCGCAGGAATTGAACCCCGGAATGGCCGGGATTGAACCCCAAAAACCGCAGGAATTAAACCCCGAAATGGCCGGGATTGAACCCAAAAACATCAGGAATTGAACCCTGAAATGGCCGGGATTGAACCCAAAAACCGCAGGAATTGAACCCCGGAATGGCCGGGATTGAACCCAAAAACATCAGGAATTGAACCCCGGAATGGCCGGGATTGAACCCAAAAACCGCAGGAATTGAACCCCGGAATGGCCGGGATTGAACCCAGAAACCGCAGGAATTGAACCCCGGAATGGCCGGGATTGAACCCAAAAACCGCAGGAATTGAACCCTGAAATGGCCGGGATTGAACCCAAAAACCGCAGGAATTGAACCCCGGAATGGCCGGGATTGAACCCAAAAACCGCAGGAATTGAACCCCGAAATGGGCGGGATTGAACCCAAAAACCGCAGGAATTGAACCCTGAAATGGCCGGGATTGAACCCAGAAACCGCAGGAATTTAACCCTGAAATGGCCGGGATTGAACCCAAAAACCGCAGGAATTGAACCCCGAAATGGGCGGGATTGAACCCAAAAACCGCAGGAATTTAACCCTGAAATGGGCGGGATTGAACCCAAAAACCGCAGGAATTGAACCCCGAAATGGCCGGGATTGAACCCAAAAACCGCAGGAATTGAACCCTGAAATGGCCGGGATTGAACCCAAAAACCGCAGGAATTGAACCCCGAAATGGCCGGGATTGAACCCAAAAACCGCAGGAATTGAACCCCGGAATGGCAGAGATTGAACCCAAAAACCGCAGGAATTTAACCCTGAAATGGCCGGGATTGAACCCAAAAACCGCAGGAATTTAACCCTGAAATGGATTCAACCTAAATTCCTTTTTTATTCCTATTTTTATTTTTATTCCTCTTTTACTCCCTTTTTTCCTCCTATTTTTATTTTAATTTTTTTTTAAATTTCTCTTTTTCTTTTTACCTTTAATTTTTCCTATTTTTCTTTCTATTCCCATTTTAATTTTCTTTTTTTAATAAATTCTCATTTTACTTCTGACCTTTCTTTTTTCCCCCTACTTTTAATTCCTTCATTAATCTTCACCTTAAATTTTTTCCCTTTCTCTCCCTATTTATATATTTTTTTTAATTTCTATTTTTTTTTTTCCCCATCCTCATTTTTATTTCTCAAATCCGCCAAAAATCGACCCAAAACGAGCGGGGAAAAAAAAAAAAATAAAAAAATCGAAATTTAGGTCAAGGATACAAAAACCACAACTGCAAAGTCAAGTTTTGGAGAAGCAGAACAAGTTCAACCCCCACAGCCACAAAGTCGATTTTTGTTGTTTTTTTTGGGGGGGTTTTCTCACTTTTTATTGGTTTTATTTTTTTTTTTTTTTTTTGTCGCCGGGAGGACAAAGGACAAAGTTTTTTTTTGGTGTAAAAAACTCAAATTCCGGGCTCGGGGGGAGGATTTTATGGAGTTTTGGAAGGATAAAAGAGGAGGAAAAGGAATAAAAAAGAGAAATAAATTTGATTTATTTTGTTTATTCGCGTGTTGCTGTGGGATCCTCAGCCTTTGAAAAAGCCGCTGGAAAAGGAGGGGGAAAAACAAACAAACAAAAAAAAGCACGAAATAACCCAAAAGGAAGCCGGAAAAAAAAAAACAACACTAAATAAAGTGAAATGAAATAAAATAAAGTGAAATAAAGGGAAATAAAGTGAAATAAAGTAAAATAAAATGAAATAAAGTGAAATAAAATAAAATAAAGTGAAATAAAATAAAATAAAGTAAAATAAAGTGAAATAAAGGGAAATAAAGTAAAATAAAATAAAATAAAATAAAATAAAGTAAAATAAAGTGAAATAAAGGGAAATAAAGCGAAATAAAATAAAATAAAGTAAAATGAAATAAAGTAAAATAAAATAAAATAAAATAAAATAAAGTGAAATAAAGTGAAATAAAGTGAAATAAAGTGAAATAAAATAAAATAAAGCAAAATAAAATAAAATAAAATAAAATAAAATAAAATAAAATAAAATAAAATGAAATAAAGTGAAATAAAATAAAATAAAGTGAAATAAAATAAAATAAAGTAAAATAAAGTGAAATGAAATGAAATGAAATAAAATAAAATAAAATAAAGTAAAATAAAATAAAATGAAATGAAATAAAATAAAATAAAGAAAAATGAAATAAAATAAAATAAATAAAATAAAGTGAAATAAAATACAATAAAGTAAAATGAAATAAAGTAAAATAAAATAAAATAAAGTGAAATAAAGTGAAATAAAATAAAATAAAATAAAGTAAAATGAAATAAAGCAAAGAAAAATAAAATAAAGTGAAATAAAGTAAAAAAGTGAAATGAAACAAAATGAAATAAAGTAAAATAAAGTGAAATAAAATGAAATGAAATGAAATAAAATAAAATAAAAATAAAAAACTCACAAAATAAAAGACACACACAAAAGAACCACAAAATAACAAAAGAAAACCAAAAAAGCCACAAAATAAACCCAAAAAATCACCAAAAATCTCACAAAATACAGAAAAAAAATAATCACAAAAAACCCCTAAAATAACCCCAAAAACCACAAATAAAACCAGGAACCACATCACAAGAAAAACCAAAAAATGAACCCAAAATGAACCCAAAATGAACCCAAAATGGACCCAAAATAAACCCAAAATGGACCCAAAATGAACCCAAAATGGACCCAAAATAAACCCAAAATGGACCCAAAATGGACCCAAAATAAACCCAAAATGGACCCAAAATGGACCCAAAATAAACCCAAAATGGACCCAAAATGGACCCAAAATGGACCCAAAATGGACCCAAAATGGACCCAAAATAAACCCAAAATGGACCCAAAATGGACCCAAAATGGACCCAAAATGGACCCAAAATGGACCCAAAATGGACCCAAAATGGACCCAAAATAAACCCAAAATGGACCCAAAATAAACCCAAAATGGACCCAAAATAAACCCAAAATGGACCCAAAATGGACCCAAAATGGACCCAAAATGGACCCAAAATAAACCCAAAATGGACCCAAAATGGACCCAAAATGGACCCAAAATGGACCCAAAATAAACCCAAAATGGACCCAAAATGGACCCAAAATGGACCCAAAATGGACCCAAAATAAACCCAAAATGGACCCAAAATGGACCCAAAATAAACCCAAAATGGACCCAAAATGGACCCAAAATAAACCCAAAATGGACCCAAAATGGACCCAAAATGGACCCAAAATGGACCCAAAATGGACCCAAAATAAACCCAAAATGGACCCAAAATGGACCCAAAATGGACCCAAAATGGACCCAAAATGGACCCAAAATGGACCCAAAATAAACCCAAAATGGACCCAAAATGGACCCAAAATGGACCCAAAATGGACCCAAAATGGACCCAAAATGGACCCAAAATGGACCCAAAATGGACCCAAAATAAACCCAAAATGGACCCAAAATGGACCCAAAATGGACCCAAAATGGACCCAAAATAAACCCAAAATGGACCCAAAATAAACCCAAAATGGACCCAAAATGGACCCAAAATAAACCCAAAATGGACCCAAAATGGACCCAAAATGGACCCAAAATAAACCCAAAATGGACCCAAAATGGACCCAAAATGGACCCAAAATGGACCCAAAATAAACCCAAAATAGACCCAAAATGGACCCAAAATGGACCCAAAATAAACCCAAAATAAACCCAAAATGGACCCAAAATAAACCCAAAATAAACCCAAAATGGACCCAAAATGGACCCAAAATGGACCCAAAATGGACCCAAAATAAACCCAAAAAACCAAAAAAAAACCCCAAAAAACCCCAAAAATCACAACTAAAACCACACAAAAATAACCCAAAACCCGCAACTGAAATCCCACAGAATTATCCCAAAAATCACAAATGAAATCCAAATGAAATCCAAATGAAATCCAAATTAATTCCAAATTAAATTGCAATTAAATCCAAATTAAATCCAAAATAAATCCAAATTAAATTGCAATTAAATCCAAATTAAATCCAAATTAAATGCAAATGAAATCCAAATGAAATCCAAATGAAATCCAGATTAAATGCAAATTAATTCCCAATTAAATCCAAATTAAATCCATATGAAATTTTCCCATTTCCCCCCATTTTTCCTTATTTTTTCCCCATTTTTTCCTTTTTTCCCCCCATTTTCATCCCCATTTTCCCCCATTTTCTGCCCTTCATCTTTACTATTATTATTATTAATAATAATAATAAAAATACATGTGTTATTATTGTTATTAATCATTATTATTATTAGTATTAGTGTAATTATTATTATTTATTATTATTATTAGTGTTAGTATTTGTATTATTATCATTATCATTCGTATTAGTATCATTATTATCACTATTATTATTATTAATTTTAATTATTATTATTGATATTAGCATAATTACTATTATTATAATTATTATTATTGTTAGTATTTGTATTATTATAATTAGTATTTGTATCATTATTATAACCATTATTATTATTATTATTATTATTATTATTATTAATAGTATTGGTATTATTATTATTGGTATTATTATTATTATTATTACTATTATCATTATCATATTTTTATTTTATTTTATTTTATTTTTATTTTTATTTTATTTTATTTTCATTTTTACTTTTGCTTTTACTTTTACTTTTATATTTATTTTTATTTATTTTTATTATTACTATTATTATAATCATTATCATTATTATCATTATTATTATTGTCATTATCATAATTATCATTATCATGATCATTATTTATTTTTTATTAATATCATTCATTAATTTTTATCGTTATTTATTAATTTTTATCATTATTATTTCTAATGGTGCCCATTATTTCGGATTTTATTCTGGATATTCTACATTTTTTTTATATCATTATATATAATTTTAGATTATTATTAATTGGGAAAAATGGGAATGAAAATGATAAAAAAATAAAAATTAAATTGGGAAAAATGGGAATGAAAGTGATAAAAAAATAAAAATTGAATTGGGAAAAAATGGGAATGAAAGTGATAAAAAAATTAAATTAAATTGGGAAAAATGGGAATGAAAGTGATAAAAAAATAAAAATTGGATTGGGAAAAATGGGAATGAAAATGATACAAAAATTAAATTGAATTGGGAAAAATGGGAAATGAAAATGATAAAAAAATAAAAATTAAATTGGGAAAAATGGGAATGAAAGTGATAAAAAAATAAAAATTGGATTGGGAAAAATGGGAATGAAAATGATAAAAAAATTAAATTGAATTGGGAAAAAATGGGAATGAAAATGATAAAAAAAAATAAAATTGAATTGGGAAAAATGGGAATGAAAATGATAAAAAAATAAAATTGAATTGGGAAAATGGGAATGAAAATTATAAAAAAATAAAAATTAAAGGGGGGAACGGAAATAAAAATTAAAGCGGTATTAAAAAAATAAAATTAAACGGCAAAATTGAAATAAAAAATGAAACCAGTGTTGAAAAAAATAAAATTAAACGGAAAAATGGAAATAAAAAACGAAACCGGCATTAAAAAAATAAAATTAAAGAGGAAAATGGAAATAAAAAAATTTAACCGGTATTAAAAAAATGAAATTAAACGGGGGAAATAGAAATAAAAAATAAAGCGGTATCAAAAAAATGAAATTAAACGGGAAAATTGAAATAAAAAATGAAAGCGGCATTAAAAAAATAAAATTAAAGAGGAAAAATGGAAATAAAAATGAGACCGGTATTAAAAAAATGAAATTAAACGGGAAAATGGAATTTAAAAAATGAAACCGGCAGCGGAAAAAATAAATTAAAGGAATAAAATGGAAATAAAAATGAAAGCGGTGGTAAAAAAAATGAAATTAAAGGGGGAAATGAGAATAAAAATTAAATCAGTATTAAAAAAATAAAATTAAATGGGAACATTGATATAATAAAGAATTAAACCGGTATCAAAAAAAATAAATTAAAAGGGAAAAGTGGAAATAAAAATGAAAGCGGCAGCGGAAAAAATAAAATTAAACGGGAAAAATGGAAATAAAAATTGAATGGGTATTAAAAAAATAAAATTAAACGGGAAAATGGAAATAAAAATTGAATCGGTATTAAAAAAATAAAATTAAACGGGAAAATGGAAATAAAAATTGAATCGGTATTAAAAAAATAAAATTAAACGGGAAAATGGAAATAAAAACGAAACCGGTGTTAAAAAAAAACTAAAGGGGAAAAATGGAAATAAAAAATTGAATCATTATTAAAAAAATAAAATTAAACGGAAACAATGGAAATCAAAATGAAAGCGGTGCTAAAAAAATAAAATTAAAGGGGGGGAAATGGAAATAAAAATTAAATCGGTATTAAAAAATACAATTAAAAAGAATAAAACGGAAATAAAAATGAAAGCGGCGGTAAAAAAATAAAATTAAATGGAAAAAGTGGAAATAAAAACGAAACTGGCAGCGGAAAAAAATAAAATTAAACGGGAAAAATGGAAATAAAAAATGAAAGCGGCAGCGGGAAAAATAAAATTAAACGGGAGAAATGGAAATAAAAAATGAATCGGTATTAAAAAAATAAAATTAAACGGAAAAAGTGGAAATAAAAATTGAATCGGTATTAAAAAAATAAAATTAAACGGGAAAATGGAAATAAAAACGAAAGCGGTGGAAAAAAATAAAATTAAAGGGGGGGAAATGAAAAATAAAAATTAAATCAGTATTAAAAATAAAATTAAACGGGAAAATGGAAATAAAAAATGAATCGGTATTAAAAAATTAAAATTAAACGGGAAAATGGAAATAAAAAAAGAAACCGGCATTAAAAAATTAAAATTAAAATTTATTCACTTTTTTATTCACATTTTATTCACATTTTTATTCACTTTTTATTCACATTTTTCACTTTTTTATTCACTTTTTTATTCACATTTTATTCGCATTTTTATTCACATTTTATTCACATTTTATTCACATTTTTATTCACTTTTTATTCACATTTTATTCGCATTTTTATTCTCATTTTATTCACTTTTTTCACTTTTTTATTCACATTTTATTCACATTTTTATTCCTTTTTATTCACTTTTTCATTTTTTTATTCGCATTCACTTTTTATTCACTTTTTATTCACTTTTTATTCACATTTTTATTCACATTTTTATTCACATTTTTATTCACATTTTATTCACTTTTTTTAACTTTTTATTTACATTTTTATTCACTTTTTATTCAAATTTTTTTCACTTTTTTCACTTTTTTATTCACTTTTTATTCGCATTTTTATTCACAATTTATTCACCATTTTTACTTTTTCTTCACATTTTATTCTCTGTTTTTTCACTTTTTATTCACATTTTTATTCACATTTTATTCACTTTTTTTTACTTTTTATTCACATTTTATTCACTTTTTTCCCACTTTTTAATTCACATTTTTATTCACATTTTATTCACTTTTTTATTCACATTTTCCCCTTTTTTTTTTTTTTGGTTTTGGTTTTGTTTTTTTTTTTTCCCCGTGGGAACCAAACGGCGCCGAAATTGCCCCGGAAAAAAACAAAAAAACAAAACAAAAAAAAAATAAAAACAAATAAATAAAAACAAATAAATAAAAAACCCAAATAAAAATAAATAAAATAATGAATAAAAAAATATATAAAAATTTTAAGAAAAGAAATGAAAAGAAATGAAAAGAAATAAAAAGAAGTAAATAAAGAAAAAGAAAGAAATAAAAGGAAATTAAAAAATAAATAAAAAAGAAAGAAAGAAAAATAAATAATAAATAAATAAATAAATAAAAATAAAAAATAAATAAAAAGAAAGAAATAAAAAGAAATTAAAAATAAATAAATGCATTAAAAATGAATAAAAATAAATAAATAAAAGGAATTTTTATTTTCTTTTTAATTTTTCTTTTCAGTTTTAATTTTTCTTTTCACTTTTAATTAATTTTTTCTTTTCCTTTTTATTTTTTCTTTTCCTTTTTAATTTTTCTTTCCATTTTTAATTTTTCTTTTCCTTTTCAATTAATTTTTCTTTTCCTTTTTAATTAATTTTTCTTTTCACTTTTAATTTTTCTTTTCCTTTTTGATTAATTTTTCTTTTCCTTTTAAATTTTTCTTTTCATTTTTAATTTTTCTTTTTCTTTTTAATTATTTTTTCTTTTCCTTTTCAATTATTTTTTCTTTTCCTTTTTAATTTTTCTTTTCATTTTTAATTTTTCTTTTCCTTTTAAATTAATTGTTCTTTTCATTTTTAATTATCTTTTCTTTTCACTTTTAATTAATTTTTCTTTTCCTTTTCAATTTTTCTTTTCATTTTTAATTTTTCTTTTCACTTTTAATTTTCCTTTTTAATTATTTTTCTTTTCATTTTTAATATTTTTCATTTCCTCCTCGAGTCCTTTCTCTTCCTTCCTCTCCTTTTGATTTTTTTTTTCCACTCTGTATTTTATTTTTTTTTTTTTAATTTCCTTTGTTCCCCAATTTTTTTTTCCCGTTCTCCCCTTTTTTTTTTCTGGTTTTTTTTTTTAATTTTATTTTTCTTATTTTCTTTTTTTTTTATTTATTTTTTTTGGGTTTTTTTGGGTTTTTTTTTTACCCCATTTTCCCAATCCCCAAACGATGCAAAATCCTCCTCGATCCCAAAATCCGCCTCGATTGAGGAATAATAAAATTATTAAAGCGAAAAACTCCAATTCATAAATAATAAATTTATTAAATTTTATTCATTAAATTTTCTGTGGGAGATATTAAAAATTAAAACCAAAAACAAAAAAAAAAAAAAAAAACACGAAAAAAACCCCAAAAACCCCAAAAAACCCAAATTTGAGCTGCCCTGGGTGGGAATCGCTGCACGGAAAAAATAATAAAAAAAAATTAAATTAAATTTATTCCTTAATTCGCTGCCAGAATTGGATTTAAAAATTGCAAGGAAATGATAAAATTAAATTAAATTAAATTAAATTAAATTAAACCCCGGAGAGTTTCACGTTAATTTTTTTTTTCCCTACAATTCCCCCAGGAGGGAAAAATAAAAAAATGAAAATGAAAATAAAAATAAAAATAAAAATGAAAATGAAAATGAAAATAAAAATAAAAATGAAAATGAAAATGAAAATAAAAATAAAAATGAAAATAAAAATAAAAATTAAAAATAGAAATAGAAATTAAAATGAAAATGAAAACGAAAATTAAAATTAAAATTAAAATTAATTAAAATATTTAATAAATAAATTAAATTTTCTTTTTGTTTTTTTGTTTTTTTATTATTATTTTTTTCGGGGTTTTTTGTTATTTTTCGTTTTTGTTTTGTTTTGCTTTTTTTGTTTTGATTTTCGGGTTTTTATTTTTGTGTTTTCGGTTTTCTTTTCTTGCTTTTTCTTTTTTGTTTTGTTTTATTTTGGATTTTTTGTTTTGTTTTGTTTGGGGGTTTTTTGTTTGGTTTTTTTTTTTTGTTTTTTCGGGTTTTTTTGTTGTTTTTTCTTTTTTGTTTCGTTTTTTGTTTTTTGTTTTGTTGTGGTTTTTTCTTTTTTTTCTTTTTTTGTTTTGGTTTGGATTTTTGTTTTTTCGGGTTTTTTGTTATTTTTCTTTTTTTTGTTTTGTTTCGTTTCGTTTTGTTTTGTTTTTCCGGGGTTTTTTTGCTGTTTTTCTTTTTCGTTTTATTTTGTGCTATTTTTGTTTTGTTTTTTATTTTGTTTTGGTTTTTTTGTTTTTTCGTTATTTTCCTTTTTTGTTTCGTTCCGTTTTCTGTTTTTTTTATTTTGTTTTGTTTTGTTTTTTTCGTTTTCATTTTTCGTTGTTTGTTTTTTTTTCTCTTTGTTTTTTCGTTTTTTGTTGTTTGTGTTTTTTGTTTTGTTTTTGGTTTTTTTCGGGATTTTTCGTTATTTTTCTTTTTTGTTTCCTTTTGTTTTTTTATTTTATTTTGTTTCTTTTTTGTTTTGTTTTTTCTTGTTTGCATTTTTCATTGTTTGTTTTTTTCCTTTGTTTTTTCCTTTTTGTAGTTTTTTTTTGTTTTGTTTTTCCTGTTTTTTTCGTTTTTATTCGTTATTTTTCTTTTTTGCCCCGTTCCGATTTTTTTTTTTTGTGTTTTGTTTTGTTTCTTTTTTGTTTTGTTTTTTTTTTTCGTTTTCATTTTTCGTTGTTTGTATTTTTTCCTTTGTTTTTTCCTTTTTGTTGTTTGTTTTGTTTTTTGTTTTTTCGTTTTTATTCGTTATTTTTCTTTTTTGTTCCGTTCCGATTTCTGTTTTTTTTATCTTGTTTTGTTTTGTTTCTTTTTTGTTTTGTTTTTTCTTGTTTGCATTTTTCATTGTTTGTTTTTTTTCTTTGTTTTCTCCTTTTTGTTGTTTGTTTTTTTTGTTTTGTTTTTTGTTTTTTTTCGTTTTTATTCGTTATTTTTCTTTTTTGCTCCGTTCCGATTTCTTTTTTTTTATTGTTTTGTTTTGTTTCTTTTTTGTTTTTTTTTTTTGTTTTCATTTTTCGTTGTTTGTATTTTTTCCTTTGTTTTTTCCTTTTTGTTGTAGGTATTTTTGTTTTGTTTGTTTTTTTCGTTTTTATTCGTTATTTTTCTTTTTTGCTCCGTTCCGATTTCTTTTTTTTTTATTGTTTTGTTTTGTTGTTTGTTTTTTTTTGTTTTCATTTTTCATTGTTTGTATTTTTTCCTTCGTTTTTTCCTTTTTGCTGTTTGTTTCTTTTTGGGTTTTTTTTGTTTTTTTGGGGTTTTTTTTGTGTGTATCCGCTGCTAGCCGTGCCGTGCCGTGCCGTGCCGTGCCGGGCTAGCAGCGGAGCGGGAAGGGCGAGCGGAGCTCGGTCCAACGTGAAGGTCCCGGCTGATGTCGCTGTTGCTCCACGGTGGTGACAACTTGACCCCCGTGACGTTCGCCACCGTCTGAATCGTCAAGGCCATTTTCAATCCTCATTGGCCTGGGAATCACGTGGGGGACAAGGATTGACTGGGGGGGATTTAAAAAAAAAATAAATAAAAAAAAAAAAAAGGGGGGAAGGAAAAAACAATTTTAAAAATAAAAAAAAATAAACCGCAAAAAAAAAATAAAATGAAAAGAAAAAGAAATAAAAACGGGGGTGAAAGCGGCGCGTGGGTAATTACAGCGATTTTATTTTATATTTTATTTTTAATTTTTTTTTTTTCTGTCTCTGCTTCTCCCCTCCTTCCTCCCCTCCTCGCTAAAAAAAAAAAAAAAAAAAAAAGTCAGCCCTCGGCTGGAGTATTCCTCCCTCAAATCGCTGCCGGATAAAATGTCATGTCCCGACAGCGGCGGCGACAGCGACAGCGGCGGCGACAGCGACGGCGACAGCGACAGCGACAGCGACAGCGACAGCGACAGCGACAGCGACAGCGACAGCGACAGCGGCGCCCTCCTGATGGAGAATTTCCCCTCCGGGCCGGCGCTCCTCGCCCAAAGCGGAGACCCGGAACCTCCGAGGAGCTGCGGGAATTTCCAAAATCACCGCGAGGCCTCGCTGGGCTCCTTCCCGTCCTACCTGGCTCACCTGGACACCTGGGCCGAGCCCGGCTGCTCCTTCGCGGCCGTCAAGGAGGAGAGCGGCCGCTGCTCGATCGGCCCCGGAGCCCGAAATTCCTGCCCGGGAACCCGAAATTCCTGCCTGGGAACCCGAAATTCCTGCCCCGGAGCCCAAATCTCCAACTCCGGAGCCCGAAATTCCTGCCTGGGATCCCCAAGGTCCGACCCGCGAGCCCCGAGATCCTGCCCGGGAGCCCAAATCTCCAACTCAGGAACCCAAATCTCCAACTCCGGAGCCCAAATCTCCAACTCAGGAACCCAAATCTCCTGCTCAGGAGCCCAAATCTGCAGCTCAGGAGCCCAAATCTCCAACCCCGGAGCTCAAATCTCCGACCCCGGAGCTCAAATCTCCGAGCCGGGAGCCCAAAATTCCTGCCTGGGAGCCCCAAGATCCTGCCCGGGAGCCCAAATCTCCAACTCCGGAGCCCAAATCTCCAACCCAGGAGCTCAAATCTCCAACCCCGGAGCTCAAATCTCCGACCCCGGAGCTCAAATCTCCGAGCCGGGAGCCCAAAATTCCTGCCTGGGAGCCCCAAGATCCTGCCCGGGAGCCCAAATCTCCAACTCCGGAGCCCAAATCTCCAACTCCGGAGCTCAAATCTCCAACCCCGGAGCTCAAATCTCCGACCCCGGAGCTCAAATCTCCGAGCCGGGAGCCCAAAATTCCTGCCTGGGAGCCCCAAGATCCTGCCCGGGAGCCCAAATCTCCAACTCCGGAGCCCAAATCTCCAACCCAGGAGCCCAAATCTGCAGCTCAGGAGCCCAAATCTCCAACCCAGGACCCCAAATCTGCAGCTCAGGAGCCCAAATCTCCAATCCAGGAGCCCAAATCTCCAACCCAGGAGCCCAAATCTGCAGCTCAGGAGCCCAAATCTCCAACCCAGGAGCCCAAATCTCCGTCCCGCTCGCCCCAAGCTCCGAGCCGCTCTCCCCGCTCGCCCAACCCGGCCAGGGCGAGCCCTCAACCGGCGGCTACTTCAGCTACGTCCCGCTGGTAAAAATCCCCGAACCGCCGCAATTCCCGCAATTCCCGCAATTCCCGCAATTCCTGGAAGCGGCTCCCGCTGCCCGCAGGGTTCGGCCCCGATTCTCCGAGGATTTCCCCCAAAACGGCGGCGAGGAGCGGGGGAAGGGCGAGGTTAAAGCCGAGAAAGGCAAAGCGAGAGCGGCGGAGGAGGGGAAGGAGAGGAATAAAAATTCCAAAATCCACCCGGAGCAAGGCGGCGGCGAGAATTGCGACAGAGAAGAGAAAGGTAGGAGAGGTTTGGGTCGGTTTGGGTGGATTTTTTTTGGGAGGAGGAATTTGGGGTGGTTTGGGTGAGTTCGGGGTGGATTCGGGTGAATTTCGGTGAGTTCGGGGTGAATTTGTGCGAATTTCGGTGAGGTCGGGGCTGTTTTTAGATGAATTTCGGTGAGTTCGGGGTGGATTCGGGTGAATTTCGGTGAGTTCGGGGTGGATTCGGGTGAATTTCGGTGAGTTCGGGGCTGTTTTTAGATGAATTTCGGTGAGTTCGGGTTGGATTCGGGTGAATTTCGGTGAGTTCGGGGTGGATTTGTGCGAATTTCGGTGAGTTCGGGACGGTTTTAGATGAATTTCGGTGAGTTCGGGTTGGATTCGGGTGAATTTCGGTGAGTTCGGGTTGGATTTGTGCGAATTTCGGTGAGTTCGGGACGGTTTTAGATGAATTTCGGTGAATTCGGGGCTGTTTTTAGATGAATTTCGGTGAGTTCGGGGTGAATTTGTGCGAATTTCGGTGAGTTCGGGGCTGTTTTTAGATGAATTTCGGTGAGTTCGGGGTGAATTTGTGCGAATTTCGGTGAGTTCGGGGCTGTTTTTAGATGAATTTCGGTGAGTTCGGAGCGGTTTAAATGAATATCGGTGAATTTGGGTGAATTTGTGTGAATTTGGGAGGTTTTGGGGCGGTTTTCGATGAATTCGGGTGAATTTGGGTGAAATTCTGGGGTTTTTTGGGAGTGAAAAAACGACCACGGCGAAATTAAAGAACGCGCTCCGCCGGCAGAAATCAGAATTAAAATGGAGAAAATAATAATAATAATAATAATAATAATAATAATAATAATAATAATAATAATAATAATAATAATAATAATAATAATATCTCATTATTCCGGCTGGAACAAAACACATCAAAACGGACAAATTAAAAAAAAAAAAAAATTTATTTTTGGAGGGGACAGAAAGGAGAAGGGAACGCGGAGAATTCGCTGAGCGGTGCGGGGGGGAGGGGAAAACAACAAAAGAAATTAAAATAAAACTAAAAAATAAAAATAAAAAAAAAAGCCGGAAAATCGGAATTTCCTTTGGATCCGCGGAGATTTTTGGGGTGTCCTGGTTTGGGGGACGGTTGTGATTTTTGTGGGGTCGGATCCCGAATTTCGCCCCCCTTTTTTTTTTTTTTTTTTTTTTTTTTTTTCCGAGCGGGGATTTTTTTATTTCAGAGCGGAATTGGTTTCGTCTGGAGCGCTGGCTCGGGCTCAAACAAAAATATATTTAAAAAAAAAATTAAAAAAAAAAAATAGATATAAATAAATCAAAGAATAAAGGAGAATAAAAATGGAAATAATTATGGGAACGGGAAGGAATCGCGGCTGGGCTGGGAAGAGGCTCCGGGAGAGGGGGAAAAGCTTTTTTGAATTTAATTTAATTCCTTTAATTTAATTTTTAAATTTAATTCCTTTTTTAAATTTAATTCCTTTTTTAAATTTAATTCCTTTTTTTATTTAATTTAATTCTTTTTTTATATTTAATTCCTTTTTTTAAAATTTAATTCCTTTTTTATTTAATTTAATTCCTTTTTTAAATTTAATTCCTTTTTTATTTAATTCCATTCCCCTTTTTTATTTAATTCCTTTTTTTAAAATTTAATTTCTTTTTTATTTAATTTAATTCCTCTTTTAAATTTAATTCCTTTTTTTATTAATTTAATTCATTTTTTAATTTAATTCCTTTTTTATTTAATTTAATTCCTTTTTAAAATTTAATTCCTTTTTAATTTAATTTAATTCCTCTTTTAAATTTAATTCCTTTTTTTTATTAATTTAATTCCTTTTTTAATTTAATTCCTTTTTAATTTAATTTAATTCCTTTTTTAAACTTAATTCCTTTTTTTAATTTGATTTAATTCCTTTTTAAAAATTTAATTCCTTTTCTAATTAATTTAATTCCTTTTTTAAATTTAATTCCTTTTTTTATTTAATTCAATTCCTTTTTTAAATTTAATTCCTTTTTTTATTTAATTCAATTCCTTTTTTAAATTTAATTCCTTTTTTAATTTAATTCATTTTTAAAAATTTAATTCCTTTTTAAATTTAATTTAATTCATTTTTTTAAATTTAATTCCTTTTTTTTTTTTTCTTTATTATTATTATTACTATTATCAAACGGAACTTGATGAATTTGTTTCATCTCCTTGGAGGAAAAACGTTTCTGTTTTGCCGAGCAGATTTTTGGGGTTTGGGGTTTTCCCCAGGATGGAAAAAACCTGCACGGAGAGGAGGAAAATTCGGGATATTCGGGGTTTTAAAGTTCCCGTTTTTAAATCCCAAATCCAGCGGGAAGGATGGGGAGGGGTGGATTGGAATTTATTTCAATTTTTGGGGGTGGAGAAAAATAAAAAAAAAAAAACAAACAAACAAAAAAAAATCAACCCAAACAAACAAAAAAAATTCCAAAATTTCTCAGGAAAATCCCGCTCGGATCTAATCCTGCCCTTCCCCGGGGATTAAAATATCCCAAAATTCAGGGGTTTAAACAACTCCAAAAAAAAAAAAGAAAATAAAAAATTTTCCAGGTCCTCAACAAAAATCTCTCCTCCCCCATCAAAATCCGAACTGGGAATTTTGGGAACAACCCAAAAAAATTCTCTTTTTTTTTCCCCTCCCCTCCCCTCCCCTCTTTGTTTTGTTGATTAATTCGCATTTTCTGATTCGGCACCGGGAGGGGAAAATATTTTATTTAAAAGCTGAGGGTTGATTGCCCTCCCTCCCCCACCAAAAAATAAAAATAAAATAAAAAATTTTAAAGAAAGAGGAAAAACCCTCAAAAAACCCGAAAAATAATAATAAAAAAAAGAACCAAAGAAAACGACAAAACAAAACAAAAAATCAAAGTCAAGGTTATCAAAAATTAATTTGGATAAAAGCGCCGGGAGAGCTTTTGGTGGGAGACAACATAAAAAAAATTATATAAAATAAAATAATAATTAAAAAAAAAAGAATAAAGGTTATTATGGGTTGGATTTGCGTTGTAAGAGGAAAGAATGGAAATAGAAATAAATAATAGAGATAAATAATAGAATTAAATAATAGAGATAAGTAATAGAAATAAATAGCAGAATTAAATGATAGAATTAAATAATAGAGATAAATGATAGAGATAAATTATAGAGATAAATGATAGAGATAAATAAGAGAGATAAATAATAAAATAAATAAGAGAATTAAATAATAGCAATAAATACTAGAAATAAATAATAGATTTAAAGAAGAGAATTAAATAATAGAAATACATACTAGAAATAAATAATAGAATAAAATAATAGAATTAAATACTAGAAATAAATAACAAAATAAAATAATAGAATTAAATAATAGAAATAAATAATAGAATTAAATACTAGAAATAAATAACAGAATAAAATAATATAATTAAATTCTAGAAATAAATAATAGAATAAAACAATAGAATTAAATACTAGAATTAAAAAACAGAAATAAATAATAGAATTAAATACTAGAAATAAATAACAGAATAAAATAATAGAATTAAATACTAGAAATAAATAATAGAATAAAATAATAGAATTAAATAATAAAAATAAATAATAGAATTAAATACTAGAAATAAATAACAGAATAAAATAATAGAATTAAATAATAGAAATAAATAATAGAATTAAATACTAGAAATAAATAACAGAATAAAATAATAGAATTAAATACTAGAAATAAACAATAGAATTAAATAATAGAATTAAATAATTTGGGGTTTTTTTTTTTATTATTTTTTGGGTTTTTTTGGGGCCGACCCCCGAATTTCCCGGGATTTCCCCCAAAATGCGGGGCCGAGATTTTGTTCCGGATTTTTCCTGGATTATTTTTGGGGTTTTTTTTTTTTTTTCCTCCCTCGTGACCGAATTCAAGGATCCGTGCGAACCTTTCCCAAAATTCCTCCCAAATCCCTCCCAAATCCCTCCCAAATTCCTCCCAAATCCCTCCCAAATCCCTCCCAAATTCCTCCCAAATTCCTCCCAAAATTCCTCCCAAATCCCTCCCAAATCCCTCCCAAATTCCTCCCAAATTCCTCCCAAAATTCCTCCCAAATCCCTCCCAAATCCCTCCCAAATCCCCCCAAATTCCTCCCAAATCCCTCCCAAATCCCTCCCAAATCCCTCCCAAATTCCCCCCAAATTCCTCCCAAATTCCTCCCAAATTCCTCCCAAATCCCTCCCAAATCCCTCCCAAATCCCTCCCAAATTCCTCCCAAATTCCTCCCAAATCCCTCCCAAATCCCTCCCAAATCCCTCCCAAATTCCCCCCAAATTCCTCCCAAATCCCTCCCAAATCCCTCCCAAATTCCCCCCAAATCCCTCCCAAATTCCTCCCAAATTCCTCCCAAATCCCTCCCAAATTCCTCCCAAATTCCTCCCAAATTCCTCCCAAAATTCCTCCCAAATCCCTCCCAAATTCCTCCCAAATCCCTCCCAAATCCCTCCCAAATCGCTCCCAATTTCCTCCCAAATTCCTCCCAAATTCCTCCCAAATCCCTCCCAAATCCCTCCCAAATTCCTCCCAAATCCCTCCCAAATCCCTCCCAAATTCCTCCCAAAATTCCTCCCAAATCCCTCCCAAATTCCTCCCAAATTCCCCCCAAATCCCTCCCAAATTCCTCCCAAATCCCTCCCAAATCCCTCCCAAATTCCTCCCAAATTCCTCCCAAATTCCTCCCAAATCCCCCCAAATCCCTCCCAAATTCCTCCCAAATCCCCCCAAATCCCTCCCAAAATTCCTCCCAAATCCCTCCCAAATTCCTCCCAAATCCCTCCCAAATTCCTCCCAAATCCCTCCCAAATTCCTCCCAAATTCCTCCCAAATCCCTCCCAAATTCCTCCCAAATCCCCCCAAATCCCTCCCAAAATTCCTCCCAAATCCCTCCCAAATTCCTCCCAAATTCCTCCCAAATTTCTCCCAAATTCCTCCCAAATCCCCCCAAATCCCTCCCAAATCCCTCCTAAATTCCTCCCAAATTCCTCCCAAATTCGTGACCTGCCCTGGCTGGGCAATTTTTATTTCATTGATTATTTCATTTATTTCATTGATTATTTCATTTATTTCATTGATTATTTAATTATTTTCATTGATCATTTCATTGATCTCATTTATTATTTCATTGTTTTCATTGATTATTTCATTTATTTAATTTATTATTCCATTGTTTTCATTGATTATTTCATTGATTTGTTTTATTATTTAATTTATTTCATTGATATAATTTATTATTTCCTCGATTTTATTTCTTATTTCCTCGATTTCATTTCTTTATTTCCTTGATTTAATTTCTCATTTCCTTTATTTCATTTCTTATTTCATTGGTTTCATGGATATAATTTATTATTTCCTTATTTAATTTCTTATTTCTTTTTTTTCATTTATTATTTCCTTTATTTCATTTCTTATTTCATTGGTTTCATGGATATAATTTATTATTTCCTCGATTTCATTTTTTTATTTCCTCGATTTCATTTTTTTATTTCCTCGATTTCATTTCTTTATTTCCTTGATTTCATTTTTTAATTTCCTTGACTTAATTTATTATTTTCTTGATTTCATTTTTTCATTTCCTCGACTTCATTTCTTATTTCCTCGATTTCATTTTTTTATTTCCTCGGTTTCATTTCTTATTTCCTCAATTTCATTTTTTTATTTCCTCGGTTTCATTTCTTATTTCCTCGATTTCATTTTTTTATTTCCTCGGTTTCATTTCTTATTTCCTCAATTTCATTTTTTTTTATTCCCTCGATTTCATTTTTTTTAATTTCCTCGATTTCATTTCTTATTTCCTCAATTTCACCCCAAAATATCCCCAAACCTCGCCTATTTCTCTAAAAAAAAAAAAAAAAAAAAAAAAAAAAATCGGGTTTTTAATTTTTATTATTAATTTTATTTTTGTTTAATTTTTTTTTTTCCGTTTGATGGGACGAACCCCAAAACTCATCCCTGAACTGGGGGAGTTTTAATTAACGACCTCTGCGGGTCCGACACAGATTTATTCCAAATAAATTCCTTTTTTTATAAAAAAATTAATTTATATTTTTTTAACCGAACCCCATTTCCCTCCCCAGACCCCCATTTCTGTCCTTCCAATCTCGATTATTCCCCCTCAAAAAAAAAAAAAAAACCCTGATTTTAATCCCCAAAATCCCAATTTTTCTCCCCAAACCCCTGATTCATCTCCTGGAAAATCAAATTATTTCCCCCCCCCCCACCAAAAAAAAAAAAATAAATAAATAAAAACCTCATTGCCCTCCCAAAACCCGATTTTTCTCCCCCAAAATCCCATTTCTCTCCCCAAAAATTCGATTCTTTCCCCCCAAAAATCCGATTTCTTTCCCCGAACCGAATCCCTTTTTTTTAACCCCTTCAGCACCGCCTTCATTTAATCCCGAGTTTGGGCCTAAAAATCTTCATTTAATCCCCATTTTTGGGCCAAATAAACATTTAATTAATCCAGATTTTAGGGCCTAAAGACATTTAATTAATCCCCATTTTAGGCCCAATAAACATTTAATTAATCCCCATTTTAGGCCCAATAAACATTTAATTAATCCCCATTTTAGGCCCAATAAACATTTAATTAATCCCCATTTTAGGCCCAAATAAACATTTAATTAATCCCCATTTTAGGCCCAATAAACATTTAATTAATCCCCATTTTAGGCCCAAATAAACATTTATTTAATCCCCATTTTAGGGCCTAAAGACATTTAATTAATCCCCATTTTTGGGCCAAATAAACATTTAATTAATCCAGATTTTAGGGCCTAAAGACATTTAATTAATCCCCATTTTAGGCCCAATAAACATTTATTTAATCCCCATTTTAGGGCTGAATAAACATTTAATTAATCCCCATTTTAGGGCTGAATAAACATTTAATTAATCCCCATTTTTGGCCCAAATAAACATTTATTTAATCCCCATTTTAGGCCCAATAAACATTTAATTAATCCCCATTTTAGGCCCAAATAAACATTTATTTAATCCCCATTTTAGGGCTGAATAAACATTTATTTAATCCCCATTTTAGGCCCAATAAACATTTAATTAATCCCCATTTTTGGCCCAAATAAACATTTATTTAATCCCCATTTTAGGCCCAATAAACATTTATTTAATCCCCATTTTCGGGCCCAATTAATATTAATTAATCCCCATTTTAGGCCCCATAAACATTTATTTAATCCCCATTTTGTACGGAGAAATTCCTTTATTTAAACCGCATTTTTTTTTTCGTTTTTTTAATTTTTGTTTTTTCCCCCAGGAAAAAAGCGTTTATTTAAACCCAATTTTGGGCTGAAATCCCAATTTTTTTGAACCCCATTTTCGAGGCGAATAAATCTTTATTTCGAACGGAATTTTCAGGCAGAACAAATTTTTATTTCAACCCCGTTCTCGAAGCAGGAAAAAGAAAAAATAATCCCAAATTAAATCAAAATTTTGATGGGAAAAAAATTCTTATTTAATCCCGTTTTCGAGGCAGGAAAAATCCCAAATTAAATCAAATTTTTGATGGGAAAAAAATTCCTATTTGACCCCGTTTTCGAGGCAGGAAAAATCCCAAATTAAATCAAATTTTTGATGGGAAAAAAAAATCTTATTTGACCTCATTTTCGAGGCAGGAAAAATCCCAAATTAAATCAAATTTTTGATGGGAAAAAAATTCCTATTTGACCCCGTTTTCGAGGCAGGAAAAATCCCAAATTAAATCAAATTTTTGATGGGAAAAAAATTCTTATTTAATCCCGTTTTCGAGGCAGGAAAAATCCCAAATTAAATCAAATTTTTGATGGGAAAAAAAAATCTTATTTGACCTCATTTTCGAGGCAGGAAAAATCCCAAATTAAATGAAATTTTTGATGGGAAAAAAATTCCTATTTGACCCCATTTTCGAGGCAGGAAAAATCCCAAATTAAATCAAATTTTTGATGGGAAAAAAATTCCTATTTAACCCCATTTTCGAGGCAGGAAAAATCCCAAATTAAATGAAATTTTTGATGGGAAAAAACCCCGAATAAATCTGATTTTCGAATGGCAAAACTCCTTCCAACCCCCATTTTCGAACGCAAAAAAACCCCAAATTTTCCTTATTCCCCCCCATTTTGGAGTGTGAAAACCTTTCATAAATCCGCGTTTCGAGTGTGGGGGAAAAAATAAAAATAATCCCTCATAAATTTTATTTTAGAACTGGAAAAGCCATTTTAGATTCAGGGGAAAAAAAAATTTTTTTATTCTGCAGCGGGGAAAAAAAATCTTTATTTCTCTTTATTTCTGAATGGATTAAAAAAAAAATAAACTTTTAAAAACCTCATTTTCAAACCGAAAAAAATCTTTTTTTTCTTTCCTTTTTTTGACGCTGCTTCAAAGCGAGAGGAGCCCAACCCGAATTTCGAGCAGAACTCCGTATTTAACCTTTTTTTTTAATTTAAAAATTATCATTTAACTCAATTTTATTTTAAAAAAATCATCGTTTAACTCATTTTTATTTAAAAGAATCATAATTTAACTCAATTTTATTTAAAAAAATTCATCGTTTAACTCGATTTTATTTTAAAAAAAACATCATTTAACTCAATGTTATTTTAAAAAAATCATAATTTAACTCAATTTTATTTAAAAAAATCATAATTTAATTTAACTCAATTTTATTTTAAAAAATCATAATTTAATTCAATTTTATTTTAAAAATCATCGTTTAACTCAATTTTATTTTAAAAAAATCATCGTTTAACTCAATTTTATTTTAAAAATCATAATTTAATTCAATTTTATTTTAAAAATCATCGTTTAACTTAATTTTATTTTTAAAAAATCATCGTTTAACTGATTTTTTTTCCCTTTAAAATCCTCTTTTACGCATTTTTTTTTAAAAATCGTCATTTAACCCAATTTTTTTTCTTTTTTTTTTTTTTTAAAAAAATCGCCATTTCCCACAAGTTATTTCCTTTATAAAAATCTTCATTTTCCTCAATTTATTTCCTTGAAAAAATCCTAATGTACCCCAATTTTTCCCTTCAGAAAAATCACCATTTACCCCAATTTCATCCTTAATAAAATCTCCATTTTACCCCAATTTTTCCCTTTAAAAAAATCCTGATTTACCCCAATTTATTTCTTTAAAAAATCCACATTTCCCCCCAATTTTTCCCTTTAAAAAAGCCCAATTTCCCCCATTTTTTTAAAAATTAACCCGATTTTCACACTCGCTTTTCACCCATTTATCCCTTTTTAAAAAATCCTGATTTACCCCAATTTATTTCTTTAAAAAATCCACATTTCACCCCAATTTTATCCCTTTTAAAATCCACATTTCCCCCCAATTTTTCCCTTTAAAAAACCCCAATTTCCCCCATTTTTTTTTAAATTAACCCGATTTTCACACCCGCCTTTCACCCATTTATCCCTTTTTTAAAAATCCCCAAAATCCCCAAACCCCGAACCCCAAATGCTCCGGGGGCGCCGCCGTGTGAGAGGAGAGCGTTGAGAACCAGAGCTGGAGACCCCGGTGGTGGGGATGAAGGTGAGGAGGAGGAGGAGGAGGAGGAAGAGGAGGATGATGACGATGAGGATGAGGAGGATGAGGATGAGGATGATGAGAATGATGAGGATGAGGATGAGGATGAGGATGAGGATGAGGAGGATGAGGAGGATGAGGAGGATGAGGAGGATGAGGAGGATGAGGAGGATGAGGATGAGGATGAGGATGATGAGGATGAGAAGGATGAGGAGGAGGAAGAGGAGGATGAAAATGAGGATGAGGATGATGAGGATGAGGAGGAGGAGGAGGAGGAGGAGGAGGAGGAGGAGGAGGATGAGGATGATGAGGAGGATGACAATGAAGACGAGGATGAGGATGAGGATGAGGATGAGGATGAGGATGAGGAGGATGAGAACGATGAGGATGAGGACGATGAGGATGAGGATGCGAAGGAGGATGAGGGTGATGATGATGACGAGGATGAGGACGACGATGAGGAGGAGGAGGATGAGGAGGAGGAGGATGAGGAGGAGAAGAATGAGGATGATGAGTAGGATGACGATGATGAAGAGGATGGGGTGGAGGAAGATGAGGAGGATGAGGATGAAAATGAGGAGGAGGATAAGGAGGATGAGGACGAGGAGGATGAGGAAGATGAGGACGGTGAGGATGAGGAAGATGAGGTGGATGAGGAGGAGGAAGAGGAGGATGAAAATGAGGATGAGGATGATGAGGATGAGGAGGATGAGGATGAGGATGAGGATGATGAGGAGGATGAGGAGGAGGATGATGATGAGGAGGATGAGGATGAGGATGATGATGAGGAGGATGAGGATGAGGATGAGGATGAGGATGAGGATGATGAGGATAAGAAGGATGAGGGTGATGATGAGGATGAGGATGAGGATGAGGATGAGGATGAGGATGATGAGGATGAGAAGGATGAGGGTGATGATGATGATGAGGATGAGGATGAGGAGGAGGATGAGGATGAGGATGAGGATGAGGATGAGGATGAGGATGAGGCCGCAGGCAGTTCCTGAGCAGAGGGAGCTGAGCCGCGAGCGCCGCCTGCAGGTGAGGACGGGAAACACCGGGACAAGGAGAGAGAGCGGAACTGGAGCAGGAAACTGGAGAGGGGATGGACCGGGATAGAACGGGATAGAGAGAGAGGGGAGAGAGATGGACCGGGATAGAACGGGATAGAGAGAGAGAGGGGAGAGATGGACCGGGATAGAACGGGATAGAGAGAGGGGATGGACCGGGATAGAACGGGATAGAGAGAGGGGATGGACCGGGATAGAACGGGATAGAGAGAGGGGATGGACCGGGATAGAACGGGATAGAGAGAGAGGAGAGATGGACCGGGATAGAACGGGATAGAGAGAGGGGATGGACCGGGATAGAACGGGATAGAGAGAGGGGAGAGAGATGGACCGGGATAGAACGGGATAGAGAGAGAGGATGGACCGGGATAGAACGGGATAGAGAGAGGGGATGGACCGGGATAGAACGGGATAGAGAGAGGGGAGAGATGGACCGGGATAGAACGGGATAGAGAGAGGGGATGGACCGGGATAGAACGGGATAGAGAGAGGGGAGATGGACCGGGATAGAACGGGATAGAGAGAGAGGAGAGATGGACCGGGATAGAACGGGATAGAGAGAGGGGATGGACCGGGATAGAACGGGATAGAGAGAGAGGGGAGAGATGGACCGGGATAGAACGGGATAGAGAGAGGGGAGAGAGATGGACCGGGATAGAACGGGATAGAGAGAGAGAGGGGAGAGAGATGGACCGGGATAGAACGGGATAGAGAGAGAGGAGAGATGGACCGGGATAGAACGGGATAGAGAGAGAGGGGATGGACCGGGATAGAACGGGATAGAGAGAGGGGAGAGATGGACCGGGATAGAACGGGATAGAGAGAGAGGGGATGGACCGGGATAGAACGGGATAGAGAGAGGGATATTGGGGCAGGAAGGGGGCAAAAGGGGAAAACAGAAAAGGAAGGAAGGGGAGAAAAGGAGGAAAGGAAAGAGGAAAAGCCGGGAAAAATAAAAGGGAAAAAAGGGTTGGAATGGGAAAGGGATGGGGAAAGAAAGGGGAAAAAACGGGGAAAAAACGGGGAAAATACGGGGAGAAAAGGGGGGAAAAACGGGGGAAAAACGGGAAAAAAATGGGGGAAAAGGGGGAAAAAAATGGGGAAAAACTGGGAAAAAAACGGGGAAGAAACGGGGAGAAAAGGGGGAAAAACGGAGAAAAAACGGGGAAACAACGGGAAAAAACGGGGAAAATACGGGGAGAAAAGGGGGAAAAAACGGGGAGAAAAGGGGAAAAAAACGGGAAAAAAAGGGGAAAAAGGGGGAAAAAGGGGAAAAAACTGGGAGAAAAGGGGGAAAAACGGGGAAAAAAGGGGGAAACAACGGGAAAAAACGGTGAAAAAAACGGGGAAAAACGGGGACAAAAGGGAAAAAAGGGGGAAAAGGTGAAAAATGGGGAAAAAAGGGAAAAACGGGAAAAGGGGGAAGGAAGGGAAAGGAGGGGGGGAAAGGGGCGAAAGGGGGAAAAGTGAAAAACCAATGGGATAAAAGGGGGAAAATGGGGAAAGGAAAGGGAAAAAAGGAAAAAAAAAGAGAAAAAAGGGGAGAGGAAGGGGAAAAAAGGGGAAAAGGAAAAAGGGAAAAAAAGGAAAAAAAAGGGGAAAAAGGGAAAAAAGGAGAAAAAACGGGGAAGAAACGGGGAGAAAAGGGGGGAAAACGGGGAAAAACGGGGAAAAACGGAAAAAAACGGGGACAAAAGGGAAAAAAGGGGGAAAGGAAAAAAGAAGAGAAAAATGGGGAGAGGAAGGGGAAAAAGGGGAAAAAACGGGAAAAACGGGGGGAAAAACGGGAAAAAGGCTGAGAAAAACGGGGAAGAAACGGGGAGAAAAGGGGGAAAAAACGGGGAAAAAACGGGGGGAAAACGGGAAAGGAAAGGGAAAAAAGGGGAAAAAGGAAAAAACAAGAGAAAAAAGGGGAGAGGAAGGGAAAAAAAGGGAAAAAACCAGAAAAATGGGAAAAAGGGGGAAAAAAGGGGAAAAACGGGCAAAAAACGGGGAAAAAACCGGGGAAGAAACGGTTAGAAAAGGGGGGGAAAAGGGGGGAAAACGGGGAAAAAACGGGGAAAAACCGGGGAAAGGAAAGGGAAAAAAGGGGAAAAAGGAAAAAAAAAGAGAAAAATGGGGAGAGGAAGGGGAAAAAGGGGAAAAAGAAAAAAAAGAGAAAAAAGGGGAAAGAAAGGGGGAAAACGGGAAAAAACGGGAAAAAAGGGGGGAAAAACGGGGAAGAAACGGGGAGAAAAGGGGGAAAAAACGGGGAAAAAAGGGGAAAAAACGGGGAAAAAACGGGGAAAAACGGGGAAAAAGGAAAAAAGGGGGAAAGGAAAGGGAAAAAAGGGAAAAAAGGAAAAAAAAGAGAAAAATGGGGAGAGGAAGGGGAAAAAAAGGGGAAAAACGGGAAAAAAAGGGAAAAGGAAAAAGGGAAAAAAAGGGAAAAAAAGGGAAAAAAAGGGGAAAAAAGGGAAAAAACGGGAAAAAAAGGGAAAAAACGGGAAAAAAGGGAAAAACGGGAAAAAAGGGAAAAAAGGGAAAAGGGGAAGAAAAGGATTCGGTCCCGAACCAGCCCCGGGAACGCCGCGGGTTTTGTGAAATTTTTGGGGTTTTTGGGCGATTTTTGGAGGTTTTTGGGGGTTTTTTTGCGGGTTTTTTTGGAGGTTTTTTTTGGGTTTTTGGGGTTTTTTTTTGGTGTTTTTTGGTGGGGGTTTTTTTTGGAGTTTTTTTTGGGTTTCTTGGGGTTTTTTTTGCGGGTTTTTTGAGGGTTTTTTTTTTTGCGGTTTTTTTTGCCGTGATTTGGGTTTTTTTTTTTTGGTGGCATTTCCGTGATTTTTTTGCGGGTTTTTTTTGGGTTTTTTGGGTTTCTTTAAGATCTTTTGGCCTTTTTTTGTTTTTTTTTGGTTTTTTTTTTTTTTTGTGTTATTTGGGGTTTTCCTCTTTTGTTTTTTTTTTTTGTGGTTTTTGGGATTTTTTTTTGGTGGGAATTTTGGGGTTTTTTTGCGGTTTTTTTTGGGGTGTTTTTGTGTCTTTTTTCTTTGCTTCCTCCCCCCCCTTTAACCCCTTGTTTCACTGATATTTTATTTCATTTATTCATTTATTTTATTTATTAAAAATTTCAATCTTTTCTTTCATTCTTTTCTTTTGCTCTTTCATTTCATTCTTTTCTTTTATTGTTTCATTCCTTTCTTTTATCATTTTATCCTCTTGTCTTATTCTTTTTTTTATTATTTCATTTTATTATTTCATCATTTCATCTCATCCTCTTATTTCGTCTCATTCTTTAATTTAATTTAATTTAATCTAATTTAATTTAATTTAATTTAATTCTTCCCTTTCATTCTTTTATTCCATTCCTCCATTTTATTTTAATTTTTTTTTAAAATATTTTATTTCATCCACTCCCTTCCCCCCCCCCCCAGCCCTCGCGACCCTGAAAAAAAAAAAAACACACACACAAAAAAAATAGGGAAAAAAAATAAAATATTATTATTTTATTTAAACCCCAAATTATTATTATTTAAACCCAAAATAAAAGGGACCCTGGAGCGGTTTTTGCACCTCGCGATTCCTCGGAGAAAAAATTAAAGGTGAAGAAAAAAAATATAAGAAAAAAAAAAAACCAACCCCAAACCCCCGAGTTTCACAAATATTTAATTTATTTCCTTGCAGCACAAAGCAGATTTTTACCCCAGAGTGAGGTTTTTATATTTTTTTTTTTTTATGTTTAGGAGGGAATAAACGCCCCCAAAATTTAATTTTTTTTTTTAATTAATTTTGTGTTTTTTTTTTTTTAACCCCAAAATCGCAGCGAGGGGGGAAAAAAAAAAAAAAGGTGAGAAAAACAAAAAAACAAAAAAACAAAACAAAAGAAAAAAAATATAAAAACCTCCACCAGCGTTATAAATAAGATGATTTATTATTATTATTATTAGTAATATTAGTATTAGTGTTTTTATTTTTATTTTTATTTTTATTTTTATTTTTTATTTTTATTTTTATTTTTATTTTTATTTTTATTTTTATTTTTATTTTTATTTTTATTTTTATTTTTATTTTTTTTAATTTTTATTTTTATTTTTATTTAAAATTCGTCCTTTTAAATTTTCCAAGAGCAGAGCTGGAGGAGAGACAAGAGAAAATAAATATAATAAAAAAAGAGATTTTTTTAATATAAAAATAACCCCACATCCTGTTCTTCCCCTCCTCCACCCGCTCGATAAATCAGATTTTTTTTCGTTTAAATTTCACCCTTTTGGATTTTCCAGCAGCTGAACAGCACAAGAGACAAGATAAAAAATAAAAAAATAAAAAAGAGAGATTTTTTAATATAAAATAACCCCACATCCTGTTCTTCCCCTCCTCCACCCGCTCGATAAATCAGATTTTTTTTTTCCCTTTAAAATTCACTTTTAACTCTTCCTCCACCTGAACCTCAGGAGAGACACGAGAAAAAAAATAATAAAAAAGGAGATTTTTTTTAATATAAAAAAAACCCCAAATCCTGTTCTTCCCCTCCTCCACCCGCTCGATAAATCAGATTTTTATTTTTTTTCTCTTTAAAATTCACCCTTTTGGATTTTCCAGCAGCTAAACCGGCAGGAGAGACAAGATTTAAAAAAAAAATTAAAAAAGGGATTTTTTAATGTAAAAAAAAACCCGAATCTTGTTGTTCTCCTCCTCCACCCGCTCGATAAATCAGATTTTTATTTTTTTTCTCTTTAAAATTCACTTTTAACTCTTCCTCCACCTGAACCGCAGGAGAGACAAGAGAAAAAAAAATTTAAAAAAATTTAAAAAGGGATTTTTTAATATTAAAAAAAACCCAGAAATCCTGTTCTTCTCGTCCTCCGCCCTGCTCGATAAATCAGATTTTTTTTCCTTTAAATTTCACCTTTTTAGATTTTCCAGCAGCTGAACCGCACGAGAGACAAGAGAAAAAATATAATAATAAAAAAGAGATTTTTTAATATACAAAAACCCCAAACCCCTCTTGTTCTCCTCCTCCACCCGCCCGATAAATCAGATTTTTTTTCGTTTAAATTTCACCCTTTTGGATTTTCCAGCAGCTGAACCGCACGAGAGACAAGAGAAAAAATAAAAAAATAAAAATAAAGGATTTTTTAATATAAAAAAAATCCAAACCCTGTTGTTCTCCTCCTCCACCCGCCCGATAAATCAGATTTTTTTTCGTTTAAATTTCACCCTTTTGGATTTTCCAGCAGCTGAACCGCAGGAGAGACAAGAGAAAAAATAATAAAAAAGGGATTTTTTAATATAAAAATCCCGAATCTTGTTCTCCTCTTCCACCCGCTCGATAAATCAGATTTTTATTTTTTTTTGTTTAAATTTCACCCTTTTAGATTTTCCAGCAGCTGAACCGCACGAGAGACAAGATAAAAAAAAAATAATAATAAAAAAGAGATTTTTTAATATAAAAAAACCCGAATCTTGTTGTTCTCCTCTTCCACCCTCCCGATAAATCAGATTTTTATTTTTTTTCTCTTTAAATTTCACCCTTTTTAGATTTTCCAACAGCTGAACCGCAGGAGAGACAAGAGAAAAAAAAAATAATAATAATAAAAAAGAGATTTTTTAATATAAAAAAACCCGAATCTTGTTCTCCTCTTTCACCCGCTCGATAAATGAGATTTTTATTTTTTTTTTCCTTTAAATTTCACCCTTTTAGATTTTCCAGCAGCTGAACCGCACGAGAGACAAGATAAAAAAAAATACTAATAATAAAAAAGAGATTTTTTAATATAAAAAACCCGAATCTTGTTGTTCCCCTCTGCCCGCCCGATAAATCAGATTTTTTTTTCCTTTAAATTTCACCTTTTTAGATTTTCCAACAGCTGAACCGCACGAGAGACAAGATAAAAAATAAAAAAATAAAAATAAGGGATTTTTTAATATAAAAAAAATCCAAACCCTGTTGTTCTCCTCCTCCACCCGCCCGATAAATCAGATTTTTTTTCCTCTTTAAATTTCACCTTTTTAGATTTTCCAGCAGCTGAACCGCACGAGAGACAAGATAAAAATAAAAAATATATAAAAAAGAGATTTTTTAATATAAAAAAACCCGAATCTTGTTGTTCTCCTCTTCCACCCGCCCGATAAATCAGATTTTTTTTTTTCCTTTAAATTTCACCCTTTTAGATTTTCCAACAGCTGAACCGCACGAGAGACAAGATAAAAAATAAAAAAATAATAAAAAAGAGATTTTTTTAATATAAAAAAAATCCAAACCCTGTTGTTCTCCTCTTCCACCCGCTCGATAAATCAGATTTTTTTTCCTCTTTAAATTTCACCTTTTTAGATTTTCCAACAGCTGAACCGCACGAGAGACAAGATAAAAAATAAAAAAATAAAAATAAGGGATTTTTTAATATAAAAAAAATCCAAACCCTGTTGTTCTCCTCCTCCACCCGCCCGATAAATCAGATTTTTTTTTTTCCTTTAAATTTCACCTTTTTTAGATTTTCCAACAGCTGAACCGCACGAGAGACAAGATAAAAAATAAAAAAATAATAAAAAAGAGATTTTTTTAATATAAAAAAAATCCAAACCCTGTTGTTCTCCTCCTCCACCCGCCCGATAAATCAGATTTTTTTTCCTCTTTAAATTTCACCCTTTTAGATTTTCCAACAGCTGAACCGCACGAGAGACAAGATAAAAATAAAAAATATATATAAAAAAAGATTTTTTAATATAAAAAAACCCGAATCTTGTTGTTCTCCTCTTCCACCCGCTCGATAAATCAGATTTTTTTTCCTCTTTAAATTTCACCTTTTTAGATTTTCCAACAGCTGAACCGCACGAGAGACAAGACCAAAAAGATAAAAAAAACTAAACATTGCTTTTATTTTTAAAATATAAAAAAAAAAAAAGAATACAAGTAATAAAAAAGAAATGAAAAAGGCGGCGCGAGGGCCGTAAGTTGGGATTTCATTTCCATCCAGGTGACCGCAATAAGTCAAGGTCATAAAGCAGGAATGTCAGGGACGCTCACGAGGTGCAATTTTTTTTTTTTTTTTCCTCTCTCTCTGTCTTCTTCTTTTTTTTTTTTTCCTTTCTTTTTTTATGATGTGCAAATAGAAACGCGGACGCGGCAATAAAAAAAAAAAAAAAAAAAAAAAAATTTCGTTTAAAGGTGGCGGAGCCGGAGCGAGGGGGAGGCAGAAGCGAAGCGACCTCGGCACCAGCGGCTCCCTCCTTCGGATTTTAGTTTTATTTTTATTTTTTTTTTATTATTTTTTTATTATTTTTTATTATTTTTATTTTTATCCGTCGTTTTGGATATCGGGAGGGACCAAAAAAAAAAAAAAGAGAGAAAAAAAAATCGCCTTTGGGTATGGGGATTTAGCTTTGCTTAAGATCGGAAAAAAATGAAATTTTTATATATATGGATGTAGATATGGGGGGGAAATTAAATATAAATATATCTATATATGGGGGGAAATTATATATAAATATATATCTATATATATATGGGGGAAAAATTATATAAATATATATCTATATATGGGGGGAAATTATATAAATATATCTATATATGGGGGAAAATTATATATAAATATATATCTATATATGGGGGAAAATTATATATAAATATATATCTATATATGGGGGGAAAAATTATATAAATATATCTATATATGGGGGGAAAAAATTATATTTTTTGGGGAAAAAATCGCCTTTGCCTGTGGGGTTTTAGCTTTGCTTAAGATCGGAAAAAAATTAAACTTTTATATATATGGATGTAGATATGGGGGGGGAAATTAAATATAAATATCTATATATGGGGGGAAATTATATAAATATATATCTATATATATATGGGGGAAAAATATATATATACATCCATATATGGGGGAAAAATTATATAAATATATATCTATATATGGGGGGAAAATTATATATAAATATATATCTATATATGGGGGAAAATTATATAAATATATATCTATATATGGGGGGAAATTATATATAAATATATATCTATATATGGGGGAAAATTATATAAATATATATATATGGGGGGAAATTATATATATATATACATATATGGGGGGAAAAAAAATAATTTTTTTGGAAAAAAATCACCTTTGGGTGTGGGGATTTAGCTTTGCTTAAGATCGGAAAAAAATTAAATTTATATATATATGGATGTAGATATGGGGGGGGAAATGATATATAAATATCTATATATGGGGGAAAAATTATATAAATATATATCTATATATATATGGGGGGAAAAATTATATTTTTTGGGGAAAAAATCGCCTTTGGGTGTGGGGATTTAGCTTTGCTTAAGATCGGAAAAAAATGAAATTTTTATATATATGGATGTAGATATGGGGGGGGGAAATTAAATATAAATATCTATATGTGGGGGGAAATTATATAAATATATATATATATATATGGGGGAAAAATTATATAAATATATCTATATATGGGGGGAAAAAATATATATATACATCCATATATGGGGGAAAAATTATATAAATATATATCTATATATGGGGGGAAAATATATAAATATATATCTATATATGGGGGAAAAATTATATAAATATATATCTATATATGGGGGGAAATTATATATAAATATATCTATATATGGGGGGAAAAAATATAATTTTTTTGGAAAAAAATCACCTTTGGGTGTGGGGATTTAGCTTTGCTTAAGATCGGAAAAAAATGAAATTTTTATATATATGGATGTAGATATGGGGGGGAAATGATATGTAAATATATCTATATATGGGGGAAAAAATTATATTTTTTTGGGAAAAAAAATCACCTTTGGGTGTGGGGTTTTAGCCCTGTTTAACCTCGGAAAAATATTAAATTTATATATATAGATATAGATATGGGGGGGAAAAATTATATATAAATATATCTATATATGGGGGGGAAAATTGTATAAATATATCTATATATGGGGGGAAAATTATATAAATATATATCTATATATGGGGGAAAAAAAAATATATATATATCTATATATGGGGGAGAAATTATATAAATATATATCTATATATGGGGGAAAAAAAAAATATATATATCTATATATAGGGGAAAAAAAGATATTTTTTGGGGAAAAAATCGACTTTGGGTGTGGGGATTTAGCTTTGCTTAAGATCGGAAAAAAATTAAATTTTTATATATATGGATGTAGATATGGGGGGGAAAATAAAAATTAATCCCTTTGGATGTGGGGTTTTAACCTCCTGAACCTCGAGAAAAAATTGATTTTTTTTATATTTATATACAGGGAAAAAAATAAAAATAAATCCGGTTTGGATGTGGGGTTTTAACCTCCTGAAACCCGAAAAAAATGAATTTTTTTTATATTTATAGAGATATAAAAATAAAAATAAATCCGGTTTGGATGTGGGGTTTTAACCTCCTGAAACCCAAAAAAAATGAATTTTTTTTATATTTCTAGAGATATAAAAATAAAAATAAATCCGGTTTGGATGTGGGGTTTTAACCTCCTGAAACCTCAAAAAAATGAATTTTTTTTATATTTCTAGAGATATAAAATAAAAATAAATCCGGTTTGGATGTGGGGTTTTAACCTCCTGAAACCTCAGAAAAAATGAATTTTTTTTATATTTATAGAGATATAAAAATAAAAATAAATCCGGTTTGGATGTGGGGTTTTAACCTCCTGAAACCTCAAAAAAATGAATTTTTTTTATATTTCTAGAGATATAAAAATAAAAATAAATCCGGTTTGGATGTGGGGTTTTAACCTCCTGAAACCTCAAAAAAAATGAATTTTTTTTATATTTCTAGAGATATAAAATAAAAATAAATCCGGTTTGGATGTGGGGTTTTAACCTCCTGAAACCTCAGAAAAAATGAATTTTTTTTATATTTATAGAGATATAAAAATAAAAATAAATCCGGTTTGGATGTGGGGTTTTAACCTCCTGAAACCTCAAAAAAATGAATTTTTTTTATATTTCTAGAGATATAAAAATAAAAATAAATCCGGTTTGGATGTGGGGTTTTAACCTCCTGAAACCCTCAAAAAAATGAATTTTTTTTATATTTCTAGAGATATAAAAATAAAAATAAATCCGGTTTGGATGTGGGGTTTTAACCTCCTGAAACCTCAAAAAAAAATGAATTTTTTTTATATTTCTAGAGATATAAAATAAAAATAAATCCGGTTTGGATGTGGGGTTTTAACCTCTTGAAACCTCAAAAAAAAAAGAATTTTTTTTATATTTCTAGAGATATAAAATAAAAATAAAGTGGGATTTAGAAAGGACGGCGCAGCTCTGGATTGGGGACGGCGGCAGCGAGGTAAGAGCGCACAGGGGATTTGTTTTCAGGATTTTTCGGTTTTTATTTTTCGTTTTTCATTTTTTTATTATTAATAATAATAATAAAATTTTTTTTATTATTAATGTTTTTATTGCTGGTGTTGTTGGTATCGGGGTCGTTGTTGGTTTTTCAGTCTCGGAGGTTGTTCCGGAGCAATTTTATTTTTATTTTATTTTTATTTTTATTTTTATTTTTTTTATTTTTATTTTTATTTTATTTTTATTTTTATTTTTATTTTTATTTTTATTTTTATTTTTATTTTTATTTTTACTTTTATTTTTTTATTTTTATATTTTTATTTTTATTTTTAATTTTATTTTTATTTTTATTTTTATTTTTATTTTTATTTTTTAATTTTTATTTTTATTTTTATTTTTATTTTTATTTTTATTTTTATTTTTATTTTTATTTTTATTTCTATTTTTATTTCTATTTTTTTTTTTAATTTTTATTTCTATTTTTATTTCTATTTTTATTTCTATTTTTATTTTTTTTTAATTTTTACTTTCATTTTTACTTTTATTTTTATTTTTATTTTTACTTTTATTTTTATTTTGATTTTTATTTTGATATTTTTTTTTAATTATTTTTTTGTGGGGGGGTTGAGGATTTTAATCCCGATTTTTTTATTAATTATCATTTTTATTTATTTATTTATTTATTTTCGCCACGTTTTCCTCACGTTCTTTTCTGGTTCTTTTAATTTTTTTTTTATTTTTGTGTGGGTGTTTGAGGATTTTATTCCCGATTTTTTTTCTTTAATCATCATTATTATTTTTATTTATTTATTTATTTCCGGCGGGTTTTCCTCACGTTCTTTTCTGGTTTATTTTATTTTATTTTATTTTATTTTATTTTATTTTATTTTATTTTATTTTATTTTATTTTATTTTGGCGGGTGAGGGGCGGTTTTGTTGAAACTGAAAGTTGGTGGGATTTTTTTACCGGAAAATCGGGAATTGTTTCGGGAATTATTTCGGGAATTATTGCTGGAAAAACGGGAATTCTTGCTGGAAAATCGGGAATTATTGCTGGAATTATTGCGAGAAAATCGGGAATTGCTTCGGGAATTACTGCTGGAAAAAAGGGAATTATTGCTGGAATTCTTGGTGGAAAAAAAAGTGAATTATTGCTGGAATTATTGCGGGAATTATTGCGAGAAAAACGGGAATTATTTCGGGAATTCTTGCTGGAAAAAAGGGAATTATTGCTGGAATTATTGCTGGAATTATTGCGATAAAATCGGGAATTGTTTCGGGAATTATTGCGGGAATTATTGCTGGAATTATTGCTGGAAAAACGGGAATTATTGCTGGAATTATTTCGGGAATTACTGCGAGAAAATCGGGAATTATTGCGGGAATTCTTGCTGGAAAAAAGGGAATTATTGCGGGAATTACTTCGGGAATTACTGCGAGAAAATTGGGAATTATTGCGGGAATTCTTGCTGGAAAAACGGGAATTATTGCTGGAATTATTGCTGGAATTATTGCGACAAAATCGGGAATTATTGCTGGAATTATTGCTGGAAAAAAGGGAATTATTGCGGGAATTACTTCGGGAATTATTGCGGGAATTATTTAGGGAATTATTGCGAGAAAATCGGGAATTATTTCGGGAATTATTGCTGGAAAAAACGGGAATTATTGCGGGAATTGTTGCTGGAATTATTTCGGGAATTATTGCTGGGGAAAAGGGAATTATTGCTGGAATTATTTCGGGAATTATTGCTGGAATTATTGCGAGAAAATCGGGAATTATTGCTGGAATTATTGCTGGAAAAAAAGGGAATTATTGCTGGGGAAAAGGGAATTATTGCGGGAATTGTTGCAGGAAAAACGGGAATTATTTCGGGAATTATTGCGGGAATTATTTCGGGAATTATTTCGGGAATGCGGAGGGGGCGCGCTTTAATCGCGGTTCGATCGCGGTTTGATCGAGGTTTGATCGAGGTTTGATCGAGGTTTAATCACGGTTTAATCGCGCTTTAATCGCGATTCGATCGCGGTTTGATCGCGATTCGATCGCGGTTTGATCTCGCTTTAATCGCGGTTCAATCACGCTTTAATCACGGTTTAACCCCGGTTTAATCGCGCTTTAATCACGGTTTAACCCCGGTTTAATCGCGCTTTAATCACGGTTTGATCGCGGTTTGATCTCGCTTTAATCGCGGTTCAATCACGGTTTAATCACGCTTTAATCACGGTTTAATCACGGTATAATCGGGCTTTAATCACGGTTCGATCGCGGTTTGATCGCGCTTTAATCGAGGTTTAATCGATGTTTAATCTCGGTCTAACCCCGGTTTAATCGCGCTTTAATCGCGGTTCGATCGTGGTTTAATCACGGTTTAATCGCGCTTTAATCACGCTTTGATCACGGTTTAACCCCGCTTTAATCGCGGTTCAATCGCGCTTTAATCGCGGTTTAATCACGCTTTAATCGCGGTTCAATCCCGGTTTAATCACGGTTTAATCGCGCTTTAATCGCGGTTTAATCACGGTTTAATCGCGGTTCAATCCCGGTTTAATCGCGGTTCAATCCCGGTTTAACCCCGGTTTAACCCCGGTTTAATCCCGGTTTAAAGGCGGAGTTTCCGAGCCGGCTCCGCGCGTTTCGGGGCGCTCTCGATCGCGCTGCCCGCAGGGACAAAAAACGCGAATTTTGGGGCCGATCCCCCCAAAACCCCGCGGCAAAATCAAAATTAAAATCAAAATCAAAAATCAAAATCAAAAGCAGAATCAGAATCAAAATCAAAATCAAAATCAAAATCAAAACCAAAATCAAAATCAAAATCAGAATCAGAATCAGAATCAAAATCAAAATTAAAATCAAAATCAAAACCAAAATCAAAATCAGAATCAGAATCAAAATCAAAACCAAAATCAAAATTAACATTAAAATCAAAATCAAAATGAAAATCAGAATCAGAATCAAAATCATAATCAAAACCAAAATCAAAATTAACATTAAAATCAAAATCAAAATCAAAATCAAAACCAAAATGAAAATCAGAATCAGAATCAAAATCAAAATCAAAATCAAAACCAAAATCAAAATCAAAATTAAAATTAAAATTAAAATCAAAACCAAAATCAAAACCAAAATCAAAATCAGATTCAGAATCAAAATCAAAATCAGATTCAAAATCAAAATCAAAATCAAAACCAAAATCAAAATTAAAATTAAAATCAAAATCAAAATCAAAATCAAAATCAAAATCAAAACCAAAATCAAAATCAGATTCAGAATCAAAATCAAAATCAAAACCAAAACCAAAATCAAAAACCAAAATCAAAATCAAAATCAGAATCAGAATCAAAATCAAAATCAAAACCGAAATCAAAATTAAAATTAAAATTAAAATTAAAATTAAAATCAAAATCAAAATCAAAACCAAAATCAAAATGAGATTCAGAATCAAAATCAAAATCAGATTCAGAATCAAAATTAAAATCAGAATCAGAATCAGAATCAGAATCAGAATCAAAATCAAAATCAAAACCAAAATCAAAATGAGATTCAGAATCAAAATCAAAATCAAAATCAAAATCAGATTCAGAATCAAACTCAAAACCAAAACCAAAACCCAAACAAACCCAACCCAAACCACTCCGGGCCCTCGCGATCGGAATTTGGGGATTTTTTTTTGTTGTTTTTTGGGTGATTCCCGTTTCTTGCCCCTCCCCCCCCGCCAAAAGCCGCGGATTTGGGCCGAGCCGGGAGGCGGCACCGAGGGCCCGATCCGCCCCTCCCCCCCCGGCCCTTTTCACTCCCGGTTTGCGTTTGTGGCTTCTCCTCCATTCCACCAAAGTCACGTGGAATTTATTTTACTTTTATTCCGATTTATTTTGTTTTTATTCCTATTCTCGTTTTTATTTCTATTTTCGTTCTTAATTTCATTTTTTTATTTTCATTTTGATTTGTATTTTCATTTTTAATTTCATTTTTTATTTCATTTTTATTTGTATTTTCATTTTTATTTGTATTTTTATATAATTTTTATTTGTATTTTATTTTTATTCCTATTCTCGTTTTTATTTCTATTTTCGTTCTTAATTTCATTTTTTTATTTTCATTTTGATTTGTATTTTCATTTTTATTTGTATTTTTTATTTCATTTTTATTTGTATTTTATTTTTATTCCTATTCTCGTTTTTATTTCTATTTTCGTTCTTAATTTCATTTTTTTATTTTCATTTTGATTTGAATTTTCTTTTTTATTTGTATTTTTTATTTCATTTTTATTTGTATTTTTATTTTTATTTTTATTTTTATTTTTATTTTCATTTGTATTTTCATTTGTATTTTCATTTGTATTTTCATTTTGATTTGTATTTTCATTTTTATTTGTATTTTTTATTTCATTTTTATTTGTATTTTCTATTTCATTTTTATTTTTATTTTTATTTTTATTTTTATTTTTATTTTTATTTTTATTTTTATTTTTATTTTTATTTTTATTTGTATTTGTATTTTCATTTGTATTTTCATTTTTATTTGTATTTTCATTTTTATTTGTATTTTTTATTTCATTTTTATTTGTATTTTATTTTTATTTTCATTTTTAATTTATTTTTTATTTCATTCTTAATTTCATTTTTTATTTTCATTTTGATTTGTATTTTCATTCTTATTTGTATTTTTTATTTCATTTTTATTTGTATTTTATTTTTATTTGTATTTTCGTTTTTATTTGTATTTTCGTTTTTAATTTTATTTTTTTATTTTCATTTAGATTTTTATTTTCTTTTTTAATTTCATTTTTTATTTTCATTTTGATTTGTATTTTCATTCTTATTTGTATTTTTATTTCATTTTTATTTGTATTTTATTTTTATTTCTATTTTCGTTTTTATTTGTATTTTCTTTTTTAATTTCATTTTTTATTTTCATTTTGATTTGTATTTTCATTTTTATTTGTATTTTTTATTTCATTTTTATTTGTATTTTATTTTTATTTCCATTTTCAGTTTTAATTTATTTTTTATTTCATTCTTAATTTCATTTTTTATTTTCAGTTTGATTTTTATTTTCTTTTTTAATTTCATTTTTTATTTTCATTTTGATTTGTATTTTCATTTTTATTTGTATTTTTTATTTCATTTTTATTTTTATTTTTATTTTTATTTTTATTTTTATTTTTATTTTTATTTTTATTTTTATTTTTATTTTTATCTTTATCTTTATTTTTATTTTTATTTTTATTTTTATAGAGAATCTTTCCTTTCCTCCCGTCCCTTTCCCTCTTCCTCCTCCTCCTCCTCCTCTCTAACCAGGGATATGGGAAATTTAATTTTTTTTAAATTATTTTTTTCCATCTTCATTGTTTTTTTTCCCCCATCTTATTTTTTTCCCCATTTTAACTACATTTCCCCCGTCTTATTTTTTTTCCCCATCCCAATAATTTTTTTCCCCATCCCAATATTTTTTTTTCCCATCTCAATAATTTTTTCCCCATCCCAATATATTTTTTTCCCCCATCTCAATTTTTTTCCCCCCATCCCAATATTTTTTCCCCATCTCAATTTTTTTTTTGCCCATCCCAATATTTTTTTTTCCCATCCCAATATTTTTTTTTTTTGCCCATCCCAATATTTTTTTTTACCCATCTCAATATTTTATTCCCATCTTAATTCTTTTTTTTCCCATCTTAATTCTTTTTTTTCCCATCTCAATATTTTTTTCCCATCCCAATTTTTTTTTTGCCCATCCCAATATTTTTTTTTTGCCCAATCCCAATTTTTTTTTTGTTTTTTGCCAATCCCAATAATTTTTTTTTCTTGCCCATCCCAATATTTTTTTTTTCGCCCATCCCAATATTTTTTTCCATCTCAATATTTTTTCCCCCATCCCACTATTTTTTTTTTTGCCCAATCCCAATATTTTTTTTTTCCCCCATCCCAATATTTTTTTCCATCTCAATATTTTTTCCCCAATCCCAATATTTTTTTTTTTGCCCAATCCCAATTTTTTTTTTGTTTTTGCCAATCCCAATAATTTTTTTTTCTTGCCCATCCCACTATTTTTTTTTACGCATCCCAATATTTTTTTTTGCCCAATCCCAATATTTTTTTTTTTGCCCAATCCCAATTTTTTTTTGTTTTTGCCCAATCCCAATAATTTTTTTTTCTTGCCCATCCCACTATTTTTTTTTTTTACGCATCCCAATATTTTTTTTTTGCCCAATCCCAATATTTTTTTTTCCCCCATCCCAATATTTTTTTCCATCTCAATATTTTTTCCCCCATCCCACGATTTTTTTTTTCCCCCATCCCAATATTTTTTTTTTTTACCCATCCCAATACATATTTTTTTTTTCCCTTCCCCATCCCTTAATTTTTTTCTTTCTTTCTTTCTTTATTTTTTAATTTTATTTTTTCCAATTCCTTTTTTTTTTCCCCCCGTCCCTTTCTGCCCGAGGAAGGCGCGGATGCCAGCGCAGCTGCTCTGTGGTTTAGGTAGTTTCATGTTGTTGGGATGAGCTTTTAGCTCGGCAACAAGAAACTGCCTGAATTACTTCAGCTCGAGTTCATCAAGGGCAGCACAAAAAATGGAAATAGAAATAAAAATAGAAATAAAAATAAAAATAAAAATAAAAATAGAAATCGAAATAAAAATCGAAATAAAAATCGAAATAAAAATCGAAATAAAATACAAGAAACTGCCTGAATTACTTCAGCTCGAGTTCATCAAGGGCAGCACAAAAAATGGAAATAGAAATAGAAATAGAAATAAAAATAAAAATAGAAATAAAAATAAAAATAGAAATCAAAATAAAAATAGAAAAAAAAATCGAAATAAAAATCGAAATAAAAATCGAAATAAAATACAAGAAACTGCCTGAATTACTTCAGCTCGAGTTCATCAAGGGCAGCACAAAAAATGGAAATAGAAATAAAAATAAAAATAAAAATAAAAATAGAAATCAAAATAAAAATAGAAAAAAAATCGAAATAAAAATCGAAATAAAAATCGAAATAAAAATCGAAATAAAATACAAGAAACTGCCTGAATTACTTCAGCTCGAGTTCATCAAGGGCAGCACAAAAAATGGAAATAGAAATAGAAATAGAAATAAAAATAAAAATAGAAATAAAAATAAAAATAGAAATCAAAATAAAAATAGAAAAAAAAATCGAAATAAAAATCGAAATAAAAATCGAAATAAAAATCGAAATAAAATACAAGAAACTGCCTGAATTACTTCAGCTCGAGTTCATCAAGGGCAGCACAAAAAATGGAAATAGAAATAAAAATAAAAATAAAAATAAAAATAAAAATAAAAATAGAAATCAAAATAAAAATAGAAAAAAAAATCGAAATAAAAATCGAAATAAAAATCGAAATAAAAATCGAAATAAAATACAAGAAACTGCCTGAATTACTTCAGCTCGAGTTCATCAAGGGCAGCACAAAAAATGGAAATAGAAATAGAAATAGAAATAAAAATAAAAATAGAAATCGAAATAAAAATAAAAATAGAAAAAAAATAGAAAAAAAATCGAAATAAAAATCGAAATAAAAATCGAAATAAAATACAAGAAACTGCCTGAATTACTTCAGCTCGAGTTCATCAAGGGCAGCACAAAAAATGGAAATAGAAATAGAAATAGAAATAAAAATAAAAATAGAAATAAAAATAAAAATAGAAATCAAAATAAAAATAGAAAAAAAAATCGAAATAAAAATCGAAATAAAAATCGAAATAAAATACAAGAAACTGCCTGAATTACTTCAGCTCGAGTTCATCAAGGGCAGCACAAAAAATGGAAATAGAAATAAAAATAAAAATAAAAATAAAAATAAAAATAAAAATAGAAATCAAAATAAAAATAGAAAAAAAAATCGAAATAAAAATCGAAATAAAAATCGAAATAAAATACAAGAAACTGCCTGAATTACTTCAGCTCGAGTTCATCAAGGGCAGCACAAAAAATGGAAATAGAAATAAAAATAAAAATAAAAATAGAAATAGAAATCAAAATAAAAATCGAAATAAAAATCGAAATAAAAATCGAAATAAAAATCGAAATAAAAATCGAAATAAAATACAAGAAACTGCCTGAATTACTTCAGCTCGAGTTCATCAAGGGCAGCACAAAAAATGGAAATAAAAATAAAAATAGAAATAAAAATAAAAATAGAAAAAAAATCGAAATAAAAATCGAAATAAAAATCGAAATAAAAATCGAAATAAAATACAAGAAACTGCCTGAATTACTTCAGCTCGAGTTCATCAAGGGCAGCACAAAAAATGGAAATAGAAATAAAAATAGAAATAAAAATAAAAATAGAAATCAAAATAAAAATAGGAAAAAAAATCGAAATAAAAATCGAAATAAAAATCGAAATAAAATACAAGAAACTGCCTGAATTACTTCAGCTCGAGTTCATCAAGGGCAGCACAAAAAATGGAAATAGAAATAAATAAAAATAGAAATAAAAATCGAAATAAAAATAAAAATAGAAATAAAAATAAAAATAGAAAAAAAAATCGAAATAAAAATCGAAATAAAAATCGAAATAAAATACAAGAAACTGCCTGAATTACTTCAGCTCGAGTTCATCAAGGGCAGCACAAAAAATGGAAATAGAAATAGAAATAAAAATAAAAATAAAAATAGAAATCAAAATAAAAATAAAAATAAAAATAGAAATAGAAAAAAAAATAAAAATAAAAATAGAAATAGAAATAGTAAAATAAAAAGAGAAATAGAAATCGAAATATAGAAATAAAAATAGAAATAAAAATAAAAAGAGAAGTAGAAATGAAAATAAAAATAGAAAAATGAAAATAAAAATAAAAATAGAAATGAAAATAAAAAATAAAATTAGAAATAGAGATAGAAATAAAAATAGAAATGAAAATAAAAATAAAAATAATGATAGAAATAAAAATAAAAATAAAAATAAAAATAAAAATAAAAATAGAAATGAAAATAAAAATAAAAATAAAAATAAAAATAAAAATAAAAATAAAAATAAAAATAAAAATAAAAATAAAAATAGAAATAAAAATAGAAATAAAAATAAAAATAAAAATAAAAATAGAAATAAAAATAAAAATAGAAATAAAATAAAAAGAAAAGTAAAAATAAAAGGAGAAATAAAAGTAAGAATAAAAGTAAAAATAAAAATAAAAGTAAAAGTAAAAATAAAAATAAAATATAAGAAACTGCCTGAATTTCTACCTTTAAAAATCGGATTTTTACCCTTTAAAATTTAATTTTTACAGTTTAAAATTTAATTTTTACCCTTTAAAAATCTGATTTTTTACCCTTTAAAATTGAATTTTTTACCCTTTAAAATCTGATTTTTAAAATTTAATTTTTACCCTTTAAAAATCTGATTTTTTTTACCCTTTAAAATTGAATTTTTTAATTTTTAAAATGAATTTTTTTCCCCTTTAAAATCTGATATTTTTGGGGGAATTTATTTTAATTTTTTTTTTTTTAATTTTTTTGGGGTTTTTTTGGTCTCTTGATTTTTCTCCTCCCCTCCCCTCCCCCCCCTTTCGTTGCTGGAAAAACGAGGACAAAAAGCAGCGCTTTAAAAATTTTCATTTTTATTTTTATTTTGAATTTTATTACTTTTATTTTTTATGTTTATTTTTAGTTTTAGTTTTTAATTTTATATTTATTCGTTATTTTTATTTTTATTTCAATTTTGAATTTTATTATTTTTATTTTTATTTTTATATTTATTCGTTATTTTTATTTTTATTTTTATTTTGAATTTTATTACTTTTATTTTTATGTTTATTTTTATTTTTATTCGTTATTCGTTATTTTTATTTGTTATTTTTATTTTTATTTTTATTTTTATTTTTATTCGTTATTCGTTATTCGTTATTTTTATTTTTATTTTTATTTTTATTTTTATTTTTATTTTTATTTTTATTTTTATTTTTATTTTTATTCGTTATTTGTTATTTTTATTTTTTACTTTTATTTTTACTTTTATTTTTATTTTTATTTTTACTTTTATTTTATTATTTTTATTTTATTTTTATTTTTATTTTTATTTTTATTTTTATTTTATTATTTTTATTTATTTTTGTTTTTATCTTTATTTTTATTTTCATTTTCATTTTAGTTTTATTTTTATTTTTGTTTTGATCTTTATTTTATCTTTATTTTAGTTTTATTTTTATCCTTATTTTTTTTAATCTTTATTTTTATTTTTAATTTTTATTTTTATTTTTATTTTTATTTTTATTTTTGTTTTTTATTTTTTATTTTTATATATATTTATATTTATATTTACATTTACATTTACGTTTTAAAAAATAAAAAATAAAAAATAAAAATAAAAAATAAAAAAGAAAAAAGAAAAAATAAAAAAATCAAATCAAATCAAATCAAATCAAATCAAATCAAATCCTCCGAAATCTCAAAATCCGCTTTTCTTTCCTCCCTCCCTTCCCTTTTTAATTTTAAATTTTTAATTCATTTATTTCATTTATTCATTTATTTATTTTTAAATTTATTTATTTTAAAATTTCTTTATTTTTATTTTTTGTTGCTTTTTTCCTGATTATTCCCACCCCCCCCAAAAAAAAAGTTTTTATTTTCGGACTGGATCGGGGAATTTTTAATTCAGAACAGAGGGGGAAAAAATAAAAATAAATTTAAAATTAAATTTAAAAACAAAATGAAAAAAAAAAATTTAAAAAGGAAAGAAAATGAATGAAAAATTAAATTAAAAAAAAAGGAAAAAAATTTTAAAAAAAGGAAAAAAATGAATGAAAAATTAAATTTAAAAAAAAGGAAAAAAATTTTAAAAAGGGAAAAAAATTAATTAAAAATTAAATGTAAAAAAATTAAAGAGGGGAAAAATAAATGAAAAATTTAAATTAAAAAAAAATTAAAAAGGAAAAAAACCCATAAAAATTAAATTAAAAAAAATATTTAAATAATTTTTAAAAAGAAGGGAAATAAAAATAAATTAAAAATTAAATTTAACAAAATTTTAAAAGAGGGGAAATAAAAATAGATTAAAAATTAAAATTAAAAAAATTTTAAAAGCGGAAAAAATAAATTAAAAATTAAATTTTAATAAAACCCTGAAAAAAATTAATTAAAAAGTAATTTTAAAAATTTTTAAAAAGTTTTAAAAAAGAGGGGAAAAAATTCGGGGATTTGGAATATTTGGGATAATTGGGATAAAAAAAATCATTTAAAAATTAAAAAATATTTTGGAATTAAAAAATAGAAAGAAATTTATAAAATAAAATAACCCCAAATTATAAAACAACCCCAAATTCCAGATTTATTTGAATTTTATTTGAATTTTATTTGAGATTTATTTGAATTTTATTTGAAATTTATTTGAGATTTATTGGAATTTTATTTGAGATTTATTTGAAATTTATTTGAATTTTATTTGAAATTTATTTGAGATTTATTTGAGATTTATTTGAGATTTATTTGAGATTTATTTGAATTTTGTTTGAATTTTATTTGAGATTTATTTGAAATTTATTTGAGATTTATTTGAGATTTATTTGAGATTTATTTGAATTTTGTTTGAATTTTATTTGAGATTTATTTGAAATTTATTTGAAATTTATTTGAGATTTATTTGAATTTTGTTTGAGATTTATTTGAAATTTATTTGAATTTTATTTAAGATTTATTTGAGATTTATTTGAGATTTATTTGAATTTTGTTTGAATTTTATTTGAGATTTATTTGAAATTTATTTGAAATTTATTTGAGATTTATTTGAGATTTATTTGAATTTTGTTTGAGATTTATTCGAAATTTATTTGAAATTTATTTGAGATTTATTCGAAATTTATTTGAAATTTATTTGAGATTTATTTGAAATTTATTTGAGATTTATTTGATATTTATTTGAATTTTATTTGAAATTTATTTGAGATTTATTTGAATTTTATTTGAATTTTATTTGAAATTTATTTGCGATTTATTTGAGACGTATTTTAAAATTATTTTAAATTATTTAAAAATTTATTTTAAATTTATTTTAATTATTTTAAATTTTTTTTCTTTTTTTTTTTTTTCAATTCTTTTGAGTTTTTTGGGGTTTTTTTGGTTTTCTGGGGGGTTTTGGGGGTTTTTTGTTTTGTTTTTTGGGTTTTTTTAGGGTTTTTTGGGTTCTTTTTTTTGTTTTTTTGGGGTTTTTTTTGTTTTTTGGGGGGATTTTTTTGGGGTTTGTTTTTTTGGGGTTTTTTTGGGGTTTTTTTGGTTTTTTATGTTTTTTATTTTGTTTTGTTTTTGGGGCTTTTTAGGTTTTTTTTGTTGCTTTTGGGGATTTTTTTAATTTTTTTTTTTGTTTGTTTGTTTTAAATTTTTTAATTTTTTATTTTGTTTTGTTTTGTTTTTTGGGGTTTTTTGTTGCTTTTGGGGATTTTTTAAGGGGTTTTTTTGGGTTTTTTTTTGTTTTTTTTAATTTTTTTAATATGTTTTGTTTTGTTTTGTTTTGTTTTGTTTTTTTGTTGCTTTTTTTGGGATTTTTTTAAAGGTTTTTTTTTGGTTTTTTTTTGGTTTTTTTTTTTAATTTTTTTAATTTGTTTTGTTTTGTTTTGTTTTGTTTTGTTTTTTTGTTGCTTTTTTGGGATTTTTTAAAGGTTTTTTTTTGTTTTTTTAATTTTTTGATTTGTTTTGTTTTGTTTTGTTTTTTTGTTGCTTTTTTGGGATTTTTTAAAGGTTTTTTTTTGGTTTTTTTTGTTTTTTTTTTAATTTTTTTAATTTGTTTTGTTTTGTTTTGTTTTGTTTTGTTTTTTTGTTGCTTTTTTGGGATTTTTTAAAGGTTTTTTTTTGTTTTTTTTTTGGTTTTTTTTTAATTTTTTAAATTTTTTTAATTTGTTTTGTTTTGTTTTGTTTTGTTTTTTGTTGCTTTTTTGGGATTTTTTAAAGGTTTTTTTTTTGTTTGTTTTTTTTTGTTTTTTTTTTTTTAATTTTTTTAAATTTGTTTTGTTTTGTTTTGTTTTGTTTTTTGTCTCTTCCGAAGGCTCCGGGCGCTCCCCCAGCACCTTCGGGGCCGGCTCAGACACAAAAATTGTGGCGGAAATGATCTCTGGTAATTTTACAGCCGGTCTGGAACCCGGCTCGTAAAGGAATAAAAAAGAAAAAAAAAAAAATAAATAAAAAGAGGAGGAGGAGGAGGAGGAGGAGGAGGAAAAAAAAAAAAACAAATCCTAAAAGAAAAAGAGGAAAAAACAACAAAAAAACATGAAATGAAATGAAATGAAATGAAATGAAATGAAATGAAATGAAAAGAAATAAAATGAAATAAAAGAAAGTGAAATAAAATGAAATAAAATAAAGTGAAATAAAGTGAAATAAAATGAAATAAAAGAAAGTGAAATAAAATGAAATAAAATAAAGTGAAATAAAATGAAATAAAATGAAATAAAGTGAAATTAAATGAAATGAAATAAAATAAAATAAAGTGAAATAAAGTGAAATAAAATGAAATAAAACAAAGTGAAATGAAATAAAATAAAGTGAAATGAAATGAAATAAAATGAAATAAAATAAAGTGAAATGAAATGAAATAAAATAAAGTGAAATGAAATAAAATGAAATAAAAGAAAGTGAAATAAAATGAAATAAAAGAAAGTGAAATAAAATGAAATAAAAGAAAGTGAAATGAAATGAAATAAAATGAAATAAAGTGAAATTAAATGAAATGAAATAAAATAAAATAAAGTGAAATAAAATGAAATAAAATGAAATAAAACAAAGTGAAATGAAATAAAATAAAGTGAAATGAAATGAAATAAAATAAAGTGAAATGAAATAAAATGAAATAAAATAAAGTGAAATAAAATGAAATAAAATGAAATAAAATAAAGTGAAATGAAATAAAGTGAAATAAAATGAAATGAAATAAAATTAAATAAAATAAAGTCAAATAAAATGAAATGAAATAAAATAAAATAAAAGAAAGTGAAATGAAATGAAATAAAAAAAACCAAAATAAAATAAAAACAAAATATCTGTTAAATAAATTAAATTGTGAGCGGTTTTACAGGAAAATAAATAAAATATATCAATTAAATAAATTAAATTTCAAGAGGTTTTACAGGAAAAGAAAAGATATCAATTAAATAAATTAAATTCCGAGCGGATCTACAGAAAATAAAAAGAAAAGGCGGATTTTCCTCTTCCAGTTATAAAATTATTATTATTATTATTATTATTATTATTATTATTATTATTATTATTATTATTATTATTATTATTATTAATTTTTAAAAAATTATTTTGGGGAAAAATAAAAGCGAGCGGGGCGCGCCTCAAGCTTTAATTGCAGCTCGGAATTTATTTTTCTGTCCTGGTTTTTTTAAAATTTTATTTTATTTTATTTTATTTTATTTTTGTTTTGTTTGCCGATTTTATTTTATTTGATTTTTTTTTTTTTAAACAGGGAAGGAAAAACGCCTGAAATTTGATTTTTTTTTTTCTTTTCCGTTGGATTTTTTTCCTTTTTTTTTTTTGTTATTTTTTTCCTCCTTTTTTTTCTCCTTTTTCCTCCTTTTTTTCTCTTTTTTTTTCCCCTCCGTTTTTTTCTCCTTTTTTTTCCTCTTTTTTTTTCCTCCTTTTTTTTCCTCCTTTTTTTTCCTCCTTTTTTTCTCCTGTTTTTTTCCTCCTTTTTTTTCCCTCCTTTTTTTCTCCTTTTTTTTCTCCTTTTTTCCTCCTTTTTTTCCCCTCCTTTTTTTCCCCTGTTTTTTTTTTCTCCTGTTTTTTCTCTTTTTTCCTCCATTTTTTTCTCCTTTGTTTCTCCTTTTTTTTCCTCCTTTTTCCTCCTTTTTTTCTCCTTTTATTTTCCTTTTTTCCTCCTTTTTTCTCCTTTTTTTTCTTCTCCTTTTTGTTTTGTTCTTTTTTTCTCCTTTTTTTTCTCCTTTTTTTCCTCCTTTTTTTCCCCTCCTTTTTATTTTTCTCCTTTTTTTTCCTCCTTTTTATTTTTCACCTTCTTTTTTTTTTTTTTTCTTTTTCTTTTTTTTTTTTTTTATTTTCTCCCCCAAAATACAATCCCGGGATAATCACCGAAACATCCCCTCACACTCTGACCCCTTTTTGGGCGATTTTTAAATTTTTTTTTTCCCTCCTTTTATTTAAATTTTTTTTAAAGAAAAAAATAAACAAGGAGGGGGAGAAGGAGGAACAAAAGCGAGCGAGAACTTGGGCAGGAGGAGAGAGGAGAGGAAAGGACGGGAAAAAAGGACAAAGAGAGGCAGGGAAAAAAAAAAGGGAATTTTTTTTAATGGAAAAAGTTGGGAAAAAAAAAAACCCGGGGGCTCCTGGGAGCGAATTCTCCCTCCCCGAGCGGCTCCGGGGCCGCCGGAGGAGCCAAAATTCGGAATTTTGGCAAAATCCGACCTTGACTGTGGGGATTGAACGCGGCTCCCGAGCACGGGGGATTTGGGGGGATTTTGGGGGGATTTTGGGGGGATTTGATGCGAATTTAATGCGATTTTTGTGCGAATTTAATGCGATTTTTGTGCGAATTTTGTGCGAATTTTGTGCGAATTTTAGGTGAATTTTGTGCGAATTTTAGGTTAATTTTGTGCGAATTTTAGGTGAATTTTGTGCGAATTTTGCGTGAATTTTGGGGAATTTTGGGTGTTTTGTGCTATTTTTGTGCGAATTTTGTGCGAATTTAATGCGATTTTTGTGCGAATTTTGTGCGAATTTAATGCGATTTTTGTGCGAATTTTAAGTGAATTTTGTGCGAATTTTAGGTGAATTTTAGGTGAATTTTGTGCGAATTTTAGGTTAATTTTATACGAATTTTGTGCGAATTTTAGGTGAATTTTGTGCGAATTTTGGGGAATTTTGCGTGAATTTTGGGGAATTTTGGGTGAATTTGATGCGAATTTGACGCGAATTTAATGTGATTTTTATGCGAATTTTGTGCGAATTTTGTGTGAATTTTGTGCGAATTTCAGGTGAATTTTGCGTTAATTTTGTGGGAATTTTGGGTGAATTTTGGGTGAATTGTGGGTGAATTTGATGCGAATTTGATGCGAAATTGATGCGAATTTTGGATTAATTTTGGGTGAATTCTGTGTGAATTTCATGCGAATCTTATGCGAATTTTGTGGGAATTTCGCGGGAATTTTGTGGGAATTTTATGCGAATATGATGCGAATTTTGTGCGAATTTCGTGTGAATTTTGCGTTAATTTTGGGGAATTTTGGGTGAATTTCGGGTGAATTTCATGCGACTCTTATGCGAATTTTGGGTGAATTTTGGGTTAATTTTGGGTGAATTCTGTGTGAATTTTATGCGAATTTCATGCGAATCTTATGCAAATTTTGTGAGAATTTTGTGTGAATTTTATGCGAATTTTGTGTGAATTTTATGCGAATTTGATGCGAATTTGATGCGAACTTGATGCGAATTTTGGGTTAATTTTGCGTTAATTTTGTGGAAATTTTGTGGGAATTTTGCGTTAATTTTGTGTGAATTTTGGGTGAATTTCGTGGGAATTTTGGGGGAAATTTTATGCGAATTTTATGCGAATTTCGTGGGAGTTTTGTGTGAATTTTGGTTTAATTTTGAGGAATTTTGGGTGAATTTTATGCGAATTTGATGCAAATTTTGGGTTAATTTTGTGAGAATTTCGCGGGAATTTTGTGTGAATTTTATGCGGATTTGATGCGAATTTTGTGTGAAGTTTGGGTTAATTTTTTGTGAATTTTGGGTGAATTTTGTGGGAATTCTGTGTGAATTTGATGCGAATTTTGTGGGAATTTTGTGGGAATTTTGTAGGAATTTTGTGTTGATTTTAGGTGAATTTTGGGTGAATTTTGCGTTAATTTTGCGTTAATTTCGCGTGAATTTTGCGTGAATTTTGCGTGAATTTCGTGGGAATTTTGGGTGATTTTTTGGGGGAAATTTTGGGAAAACTTTGTGGGAAATTTTGTGGGAATTTTGGGGGATTTTGGGGATTTTTCCCCCACCCCCTCCCCCGGACACTTCAGCGTCCCCCCGGGAGGATTTTGGGGATTCGGAGATTCGCTGGGAAAAGGGAAAAAAAAATTCCCCAAAAATCCCCAAATCCCCAAATCCCGGTGGGCTCCGGCTTCCCCTGCCCGGCCAGGAAAAAAAAAAACAAAAAAACAAAAAAAAAACAAAAAACCCCCCAAAAAACCCCAACCCCCCCCAAAAAACAACAAAAAAAAAAACCCCAAACCCCCCAAAAAACCCAAAAAAACAAAACCAAAAAAAAAAAAACAAAAACCCAAAAAACCCAAAAACCCCAAAAACCCCAAAAACCCAAAAACCCCAAAACCCAAAAAAAACCTCAAAAAACCCAAAACCCAAAAAAAAAACTCAAAAAACCCAAAAACCAAAAATAACCCCAAAATCCCCAAAACCCCCAAACTCAAAAAGCCCCCAAAAATACAAAAAACCCCAAAAAACAAACAAACAAAAAAAATCCAAAAAACCCAAAAACCAAAAAACCCACCCAAAAAAATCCAAAAAAACCCAAAAAACAACAACAACAACAAAAAAAAAAAAAAAAAAAAAGCCAAAAACTCCAAAAAACCCAAAAAACCCCAAAAAGCCCCAAAACCAGAGCGGGTTTCTCCCTTTTATTTTCCTTCCTTCCCTCTCCTGCCCCTTTTTTTTTATTTTTCTTGTTATTTATTTCTTTTATTTTGTTTTTTTTTTCCCCTTCCTTTTAATTTTTATTTCTTTTCGTTGTTTTTTTTTTTAAATTTTATTTTTAATCTTTAAAATCGTTTTATTTGTGCTTTAAAATTTTGAACCCCTCCCCTCCCTTTTCCTACGGATCCGGGCAGGATTTTTTTTGGGGAGCGGAGGAGAAAAATTTGGGAACGAGTGGGGGAAGAGCCGAGCTCGGGAAAGTTTTTGAGGCAAAAAAATAAAAAATAAAAAAAAATTAAAAAAAAAAAAAAAAGGAGAATTTGGGGATCCAAAAAAAAAAAATCCGGGAAAGGCTCGAAAAAAAATTTGAGTTTTCTGCCACTGCTCTCATTTTTATTTATTTTTTAATTATTATCGTTTTTATTTTTTGTTATTATTTTAAATTCGATTTTTTTTGAAAATATATATTTTAATTTTTTATCTCCGCCAGGAAATAATAAATCTCTTAAAAAAAAAAAAATTAAAATAATAAAAAAAAACCACCCCGGGCTGAGCTCGCTCGGAGCTGTCGGAGTTTTTTATTTATTTAAATTTTTGGGGTTTTTTTTCGGGGATTCTGCCCAGAACTTCACCCCCTCCCACGGCGATGATTTTCGGGATAAAAGCGAATTTTAAAGGGATTTTTTTTTTTTTTTTAATACGGATTTTATAGGGGGAGCAGGAATTTTGTAAGGATTTTATATGGATTTTATAAGGATTTCGTAGGGATTTTTATATGGATTTTATAAGGATTTTATATGGATTTTATATGGATTTTCATGTGGATTTTCATGTGGATTTTATAAGGACTTTATATGGATTTTATAAGCATTTTATATGGATTTTGTAAAGATTTTCATATGGATTTTTATACGGATCTTATAGGTATTTTATATGGATTTTCTTGTGGATTTTATATGGATTATATATGGATTTTATAAGGATTTTATATGGATTTTTTAGGGATTTTATAAGGATTTTATAGGTATTTTATAAGGATTTTATATGGATTATATAAGGATTTTTATATGGATTTTATAAGGATTTTTATATGGATTTTATAGTTATTTTATAGGTATTTTATGTGGATTTTATAAGGATTTTTATAAGGATTTTTATAGGTATTTTATAGGGATTTTATATGGATTTTATAGGGATTTTATATGGATTTTATAGGTATTTTATAGGGATTTTTATAGGGATTTTATAGGTATTTTATAGGGATTTTTATCGGCATTTTATGTGGATTTTAAGTGGATTTTATGTGGATTTTGATATGGATTTCATAGGGAGAGGGAGGGAATTTTCTGGCGCGGAGAGAATTCCCAATTTTTTGGGGGGTTCCCGAACGTGGGGCTGGATTTGGGGGAAGGGAGGGGAAAAAGACGCGGTTTTAACCCAAAAAACGAGGTTTTAAAAACAAAAAAACCCCGAATTTCTAACCCCAAAACCGAGGTTTTAACAAAAAAAAAAAAAAAAAAACGAATTTCTAACCGAAAAAACCCCGATTTTTTAACCCCAAAACCGCCGCTTTTAGCACCGCAAACCGAGGTTTTAACCGAAAAAAACCCGAATTTCCAACCCCAAAACCCCGAATTTCCAACGCCAAAACCCCCAATTTTTAACCAAAACCCCGATTTTTAACCCCAAAACCCCCGATTTTTAACGAAAACCCCGAATTTTTAACCCAAAACCCCCGATTTTTTAACCCCAAATCCGCCGCTTTTAGCGCCGCAAACCGAGATTTTAACCGAAAAAAAACCCCGAATTTCCAACCCCAAAAAACCCGAATTTTTAACCCCAAAACCCCCGATATTTAACGAAAACCCCGAATTTTTAACCCAAAAACCCCGATTTTTTAACCCCAAAACCGCCGCCTTTAGCGCCGCAAAGCGAGATTTTAAGCGAAGATAAAACGAATTTCCAACCCCGTAATCCCCGAATTTCCAACCCCAAAACCGCGATTTTTAACCCCAAAATCCCGAATTTTTAACCAAAACCCCAATTTTTAACCCCAAACCCCAATTTTTAACCCAAAACCCCCGATTTTTTGACCCCAAAACCGCCGCTTTTAGCGCCTGAAACCGAGGTTTTAACCGAAAAAAAACCCCGAATTTCCAACCCCAAAAAACCCGAATTTTTAACCCCAAAACCCCCGATATTTAACCAAAACCCCGAATTTTTAACCCAAAAACCCCGATTTTTAACGAAAACCCCGAATTTTTAACCCGAAAACCCCGATTTTTTAACCCCAAAACCGCCGCTTTTAGCGCCGCAAACCGAGATTGTAACGGAAAAAAACCCGAATTTCCAACCCCAAAACCCCGAATTTCCAACCCCAAAACCCCGATTTTCAACCAAAACCCCGAATTTTTAACCAAACCCCCAATTTTTAACCCAAAACCCCCGATTTTTTAACCCCAAAACCGCCGCTTTTAGCGCCTGAAACCGAGATTTTAACCGAAAAAAACCCGAATTTCCAACCCCAAACCCCGAATTTCCAACCCGAAAACCCCGATTTTTAACCCGAAAACCCCGAATTTCCAACCCCAAAACCGCGATTTTTAACCAAAATCCCGAATTTTTAACCCCAAACCCCGATTTTTAACCCCAAACCCCCGATTTTTAACCCAAAACCCCGATTTTTTAACCCCAAAACCGCCGCTTTTAGCGCCGCAAACCGAGATTTTAACCGAAAAAAAACCCGAATTTCCAACCCCAAAACCCCGAATTTTTAACCCCAAAACCCCCGAATTTTTAACCCCAAAACCCGCGATTTTCAACCAAAACCCCGAATTTTTAACCCCAAACCCCCGATTTTTAACCCAAAAACCCCGATTTTTTAACCCCAAAACCGCCGCTTTTAGCGCCGCAAAGCGAGATTTTAACCGAAAAAAACCCGAATTTCCAACCCCAAAACCCCGAATTTCCAACGCCAAAACCCCCAATTTTTAACCAAAACCCCGATTTTTAACCCCAAAACCCCCGATTTTTAACGAAAACCCCGAATTTTTAACCCAAAACCCCCGATTTTTTAACCCCAAAACCGCCGCTTTTAGCGCCTGAAACCGAGATTTTAACCGAAAAAAAACCCGAATTTCCAACCCCAAACCCCGAATTTCCAACCCCAAAACCCCGATTTTTAACCCGAAAACCCCGAATTTCCAACCCCAAAACCCCCAAGTTTTAACCAAAACCCCGAATTTTTAACCCCAAAACCCCGATTTTTTAACCCGAAAACCCCCGATTTTTTAACCCCAAAACCGCCGCTTTTAGCGCCGCAAACCGAGATTTTAACCGACAAAAAACCCGAATTTCCAACCCCAAAACCCCCGAATTTTTAACCCCAAAACCCCCGATTTTCAACCAAAACCCCGAATTTTTAACCCCAAACCCCGATTCTTTAACCCCAAACCCCCAATTTTTAACCAAAACCCCGATTTTTTAACCCCAAAACCGCCGCTTTTAGTGCCGCGAACCGAGATTTTAACCGAAAAAAACCCCGAATTTCCAACCCCAAAACCCCGAATTTTTAACCCCAAAACCCGCGATTTTCAACCAAAACCCCGAATTTTTAACCCCAAACCCCCGATTTTTAACCCAAAAACCCCGATTTTTTAACCCCAAAACCGCCGCTTTTAGCGCCGCAAACCGAGATTTTAACCGAAAAAAACCCCGAATTTCCAACCCCAAAACCCCGAATTTCCAACGCCAAAACCCCCAATTTTTAACCAAAACCCCGATTTTTAACCCCAAAACCCCCGATTTTTAACGAAAACCCCGAATTTCCAACGCCAAAACCCCCAATTTTTAACCAAAACCCCGAATTTCCAACCCCAAAACCCCGATTTTTAACCCGAAAACCCCGAATTTCCAACCCCAAAACCCCCGATTTTTAACCAAAACCCCGAATTTTTAACCCCAAAACCCCGATTTTTTAACCCGAAAACCCCCGATTTTTTAACCCCAAAACCGCCGCTTTTAGCGTCGCAAACCGAGATTTTAACCGACAAAAAACCCGAATTTCCAACCCCAAAACCCCCGAATTTTTAACCCCAAAACCCCCGATTTTCAACCAAAACCCCGAATTTTTAACCCCAAACCCCGATTCTTTAACCCCAAACCCCCAATTTTTAACCAAAACCCCGATTTTTTAACCCCAAAACCGCCGCTTTTAGTGCCGCGAACCGAGATTTTAACCGAAAAAAACCCCGAATTTCCAACCCCAAAACCCCGAATTTTTAACCCCAAAACCCCCGATTTTCAACCAAAACCCCGAATTTTTAACCCCAAACCCCCGATTTTTAACCCAAAACCCCGATTTTTTAACCCCAAAACCGCCGCTTTTAGCGCCGCAAAGCGAGATTTTAACCGAAAAAAAACCGAATTTCCAACCCCAAAACCCCCAATTTCCAACCCCAAAACCCCCAATTTTTAACCAAAACCCCGAATTTTTAACCCAAAACCCCCGATTTTTTAACCCCAAACCGCCGCTTTTAGTGCCGTAAACCGAGATTTTAACCGAAAAAACCCCGAATTTCCAACCCCAAAACCCCGATTTTTAACCCCAAACCCCGAATTTCCAACCCCAAAACCCCCAATTTTTAACCAAACCCCCAATTTTTAACCCCAAACCCCGATTTTTTAACCCCAAAACCCCGATTTTTTAACCCAAAACCGCCGCTTTTAGCGCCGCAAACCGAGATTTTAACCGAAAAAAAACCCGAATTTCCAACCCCAAAACCCCGAATTTCCAACCCCAAAACCCCCGAATTTTTAACCAAAACCCCCAATTTTTAACCGAACCCCGATTTTTTAACCAAAACCCCGATTTTTTAACCCCAAACCCCGATTTTTTAACCCCAAAAATGCAAGCCCGAGGTGAAGCTTTTGTTCCGCTCCATCCTCAGCATCCCCGAGCTCCGCTGGGAAATTCCGGGGAGGGGAAACGGATTTTATATTTCCAAATAAAATAAAATAAAATAAAATAAAATAAAAAAAAATTAAATTAAATATAACATTTAAAATAATAAATAATAATAATTTTCCTTCTCCACCCCGCGGCGGAGGAGAGGAAAAAGCGGGGAATTTTTTAGGGTGGATAAATGGAATTTATTTTTGATTTTTTTTTTTTAAATTTCTTTTTAAAAATATATTTTTTTTTTTTTTTTTTTTTTTTCGTCTCCTCTCACGTGGAAATCCGAGGGATCCTTTGTGCGACAGCGGCTCCTTCCCCTCAACCTCCCCATTAAAAAAAAAAATAAATATATATATAAAAAATAAAATTAAAATGAAAAAAAAAAGCCAAATTTTTTTTAAAAAAAAAATCCTCCTCCAAAAAAAAAAAATAAAAAAAAAAAAAATTCCCAAATCCTGCGCGATCCCGAGCTCCGATCGCTCCCGCTCCTCTCCGGCAAAATTCCCGTTTTTTTATTTGATTTGATTTGATTTGATTTTAAATCGTATTTTTTAATTTTTATTTTTATTTTTATTTATTTGGTTTTTTTTTCCCCCCCTCATCTCTCTCTCTATTTATTTTTTTTTTTTATTTTTATTCCCTCTGCAAATTCCTCGCTCGGGTTTCTCTCCTTTCCTTTGCTCCTTTTGGATTTTTTTTTTTTAATTCCTTTTTATTTTTGCTCTTTTTTTTTTTTATTTATAATTTTTTCCTCCTTTTTCCTTTACCTCCCCTCTCCCCTTTTCCCGCTTGATTTTATTTTATTTTTTTTTTAATCGCCATTCCCACCCCCCCAAAAAAAAAAAAAAAATTTTTTTCCCCCCCCACCTAAAAAAAAACCCAAGAAAATAAAACCCAAAAAAATAAAACAAAAAAATAAAAATAAATAAAATGCAAAAAGAACCCAAAAATAAAAAAATCCCGACAAAACCCGCAGGGTTTCACCCCTCTCTCGTCTCCGTTGGAAAATTGGGATAAATTTTAAAAAAAAATATAAATAAAGGAATTTTTTTCATTTTTTAAGTTTTTTTTTTTATTTTAATTAATTTAAATAAAAATAATTCCGGCCGGAGATGAGAAATCGGGAAGAGCCCGCGACCCTCGGGAATATTTTAATTTTAATTTTATTTTATTTTTTTTTTTTAACGACTCGCAGGAGCCGCCGAAAAAAAAAAAAAAAACCCAAAAAATCCCGAGGGAAAAATTCCGGAGGAAGGAAAGTGAGGAGGGGGCAGGGAACAGCGAGGCGAGGATTTTGTATTTTATTTTATTTTATTTTATTTTATTTTATTTTATTTTATTTTATTTTATTTTATTTCATTTTATTCTATTCTATTTTATTTTATTTTATTTCATTTCATTTTAATCTATTTCATTTTATTTTATTTTATTTTATTTTATTTTATTTTATTTTATTTTATTTCATTTCATTTCATTTCATTTTATTTCATTTATTTCATTTCATTTCATTTCATTTCATTTCATTTTATTCTATTTTATTTTATTTTATTTCATTTCATTTCATTTTAATCTATTTAATTTTATTTTATTTTATTTTATTTCATTTTATTCCATTTCATTTTATTTTATTTCATTTCATTTTCTTTTCTTTTATTTTATATTATTTTATTTTATTTTATCTTATTTTATTTTATTTTATTTTATTTTATTTTATTTTATTTTATTTTGTTTTGTTTTATTTTATTTTATTTTAGTTTATTTTAGTTTATTTTAGTTTATTTTATTTTATTCTATTTTATTTTATTTTATTCTATTTTATTCTATTTTATTTTATTCTATTTTATTTAATTCTATTTTATTTTATTTTATTTTATTCTATCCTATTTTATTTTATTCTATGTTACTTTACTGTATTTTATTTTATTTTATTTTATTTTGTTTTATTTTATTTTATTTTATTCTACTTTATTCTATTTTATTTTATTTTATTTTATTTTATTTTATTTTATTTTATTCTATTCTATTCTATTCTATTTTATTTCATTTTATTTTATTTTATTTTTTGGGGAGGGAGAGGGGGCTTAAAAATATCTGGAATTTTCCCGCAGGAATTTTCTGGTTTTTTTGGGTTTTTTTAGTAAAAAAAATCAAATTTTTTTCTCCCCCAGCCGCGGCTCTGGGACTTCCGTTCCTTGATTTATTTTTGGTTTTTAAATTTTTATTTTATTTATTTCTATTTATTTTTATTTATTTTATCTATTTTATTTATTTTATCTATTTTAATTATTTTTATTTATTTTTATTTTTATCTATTTTATCTATTTTATTTATTTTATCTATTTTATCTATTTTATCTGTTATTTCTTTATTTTTATCTCTTTTATTTATTTTATCTATTTTATCTGTTTTATCTATTTCATTTATTTTTATCTATTTTATCTCTTTTATTTATTTCATTTATTTTATTTATTTTATCTATTTTATTTATTTTATTTATTTTACTTTTTCCGCGGGGTTTGCCCGTGGGGTGGAGAATTTTTTTTCCTCTTTTTTTTTTTTTTTGTTCGTTTATTTTAAATTTTTTTTTTTTTTTTAAATTTTTCTTTTTGTTCTCCCGTTTTTTCTCCGGCTTCTCGCGGCTCCGAGCGGGGCGGAAAAAATGGAAAAAATGAGGGAAAATCGGCGGATTTTGGGTTCGGGGGAGGCTCGAGCTGAAACCCGAGGGGACGGAAAAGGCAGAAAATCAATTTATTGTTATTTTTTCATCGTGGTTCTGTCTTCAAAAATTAAATAAAAAATAAAATAAAATAGAATGAAATAGAATGAAATAGAATAAGGTAAAATAAAATAAAATAAAATAAAATAAAATAAAATAAAATAAAATAAAATAAAATAAAATAAAATAAAATAAAGTAAATAAAATAAAATAAATAAAATAAATAAAGTAAATAAAATAAAATAAATAACATAAAATAAATAAAATCAAGAAAATAAAATCAATAAAATGAAATCAATAAAGTAAATAAAATAAAATAAATAAAATCAAGAAAATAAAATCAATAAAATGAAATTAATGAAATCAATAAAGTCAATAAAATGAAATCAATAAAATCAATAAAATCAATAAAATGAAGTCAATAAAATGAAATCAAATCAATAAAATGAAATCAAGGAAATGAAATCAAGGGAATGAAGTGAATAAATTGAATAAAATGAAATCAATCAAATCAATAAAATGAAATCAATAAAATGAAATCAATAAAG
>NC_085075.1:3094664-3107164 GCF_963662255.1 Cinclus cinclus | reverse complement strand
AGATTTTTCCCTCCCGGCCTCGGACTCAGCGCGGCCCGAGATGAGAAAAAATCGCTTTTGCAATTTTGGTTTTGGGTTCTTTTCATCTCCCGTCTCGGAGGGGATTTCAGCCTTGGAATTTTGGGGCTTTTTATTCTTTTTACCGGGGGGTTTTGGGGTTTTTTCGGGGTTTTTTGGGGGTTTTTTGGGGGTTTTTTCGGGGTTTATTCGGGTTTTTTTCGGTTTTTTTTCGGGTTTTTTTTCGGGTTTTTTTTCGGGGTTTTTTCGGGGTTTTTTCGGGTTTTATTCGGGGTTTTTTTTTTGTTTTTTTCGGGTTTTTTCGGGGTTTTTTTGGCTTTTTTTCGGGGTTTTTTTGGGTTTTTTTCGGGTTTTTTTTGGGGTTTTTTTCGGGTTTTTTTCGGGGTTTTTTTTGGGTTTTTTTTCTGTTTTTTTTTTTTTATTTTTCGGGGTTTTTTTTATTTTATTGGGGTTTTTTTGGGTTTTTTCGTTTTTTGTTTTCTTGGCTCTTTTTGGGTTTTTTTTTTTCCTTTTTTGGGGTTTTTTTTTGAGGTTTTTTGAGGGGGTTTTTTTGGGTTTCTTTGCGGGGTTTTTTGGGGGAGTTTTTGTTTTGTTTTCTGGGGTTTATTTCGGTTTTTTGGTTTTTTTTTTTTGTTTTTCTGGGGTTTTGGGTTTTTTTTTGTTTTTCTGGGTTTTTTTCGGTTTTTTGGGGTTTTTTTCTGAGGTTTTTTGGGGTTTTTTTGGGCTTTTTTGCTTTTTTTAAGTTTTTTTTAGTTTATTTGGGGGGTTTTTTGGGTATTTTTGGGGTTTTTTGAGGGGAGGGTTTGGCTTTTTTTGGCTTTTTTTGGGGGGGTTTTTTGGATTTTTTTTGCTTGTTTGTTTGGTTGGTTTTTGGGGTTTTTTGGGGTTTTTTTTTTGGGTTTTTTTACGGGTTTTTTTGGGTTTTTTTGGTGGGTTTTTTTTTGTGGGTTTTTTTGTGGTTTTTTTGTTTGTTTTTTTTTTCTTTTGTGTTTTTTTCTTGTCGTTTTGTTTGTTTTTTTTTTTTTGTGTGTGTGTGTGTGTTTTTTTGTTTTTTTTTTTTTTAATTTTTTTTCCCCCACCTCGGCCTGTCCCGAAATTGGGATTTAATTCCGCGGGAGGAGGGAGGACAGAGATGGATTGCGAGCAGAAAGAATTCCTGGGGCACCTTCCCCGCTTCCCTTCCACCTTCCCCTCCCAGCCCGGCGGGGATGGAACCGAGCATCCTCCTCCTCCTCCTCCTCCTCCTCCTCCTCCTCCTCATCATCATCATCATCATCATCATCTCCGCCCCTCTTCCCTACCGCTTTTTTTTTTTTTTTTTTTTTTTTTTTTCTGGGTAAGGAGAAAACCCGGGTGGCGTTTACATGAAAAATAATAATAATTAAAACAAAAACAAACAAAAAAAAAAAAAGAGAGAGAGAGAGAGAGAGAGAGAAGAGGAGGAGGAGGAGGAGGAAGAGGAGGAGGATAGTGGGGGAAAAAAAAAAAAGAAGAAAAAAACAACAACAAAAAAAAGGAAAGCCCTGCGGATTGATCCTGACGAGATATATATCTAATTTTTTTTTAATTCTTTCTTTTTTTTTCTCTTTTTTTTTTGGGGGTCGGGGGGGTGTTGAGGAGGGGGGGGGGGGGGTGGGGTGGGGGGAGGGTGGTGGTAAATACAATCACGTGAAGCCGGCAGCCAATGACGCGGTGGGAACGACCGAAAAAAATAATTACCTGCCCCGATTGTTCTATGAGCGGATAAAAAGTACACAGAGGCTCCGTACAATGAGCGCACGAATGTAAAACGGGGGGCGAGCGCACCATGGCGGCTTCTGGCCCCGTCTCTAATTATTTCGTGGATTCGCTGCTCGGCGCGGACTCCGAGGAGCTGCTCGCCCCTCGCTTCTCCGGCCCCGGCTCCGCTCGCCCCGCACCGCTGGTCCCCGACTGCTCCGATTTCCCCTCGTGCAGCTTCGCCCCCAAACCCGCCGTGTTCACCGCATCCTGGGCTCCCGTGGCCCCGCAGCCCTCGGTGGGTTACCCGCACCCTCACCCGCACCCTCATCCTCATCCTCACCCGCACCCGCACCCGCACCCGCACCCGCACCCGCACCCGCACCCCGCCGCTCACTACGGCCCGCAGGCGGCCGAACCGCCCAGGTACGTGCGGACCTGGCTGGAGCCGCTGGCCGGAGCCGTCTCCTTCCCGGCTTTCGGCGCTCGCCCTTACGGCCTCAAGGAAGCGTTCGGCGGCCGCAGGGGCGAGTGCGGGCCCGCGGACGGGCGAGCGTACGCGGAGCTGCTGTACGGGAGCCCGGGCGAGCCGCGGGAGCGAGCGGAGGGCGGCGGGAGCGCGGCCTCCCCCGAGCCCCGGCGCGGCGGAGGAGGCGGCGAGCACAAAGAGGAGAAGCGCGAGTTAGAGCCCAGTAAGTCCCGAGCCGTTCTCGAGTTTACGACCCCGCGGAAAAGGCGCTGGAGCGATCCCGGGAAGCCCCCGCTCCATAAAACGGAATTACAGGCGGGGGGAGCCCGGGGGGGGCGCGCGGAGCGCGGGGAAGGGGCCGGGGCTGAGGCTGAGGCTGAGGCTGAGCGGGGGCTCCGCTTTGTCCCGCGCTGCTCCGCTCGCTCCTCCTCACTCGCTTTGGGGTTCGGTTCCCGCTCGCTTTGGGGTTCGGTTCCCACTCGTTTTGGGATTTTGTTACCACTCGCTTTGGGGTTCGGTTCCCGCTCGCTTTGCGATTTTGTTCCCACTCGTTTTGGGATTTTGTTACCACTCGCTTTGGGGTTTTGCTCCAACTCCCTTTCGGATTTTGTTCCTACTCCGTTTAGGATTTTGTTCCTACTGCCTTTAGGATTTTATTTCCACCCGTTTTAGGATTTTGTTCGTACTCCCTTTAGGATTTTGTTCCCGCTCGTTTTGGGGTTCGGTTCCCACTCGCTTTGGACTTTTGTTCCCACTCCCTTTCGGATTTTGTTCCTACTCCCTTTCGGATTTTGTTCCTACTCCCTTTCGGATTTTGTTCCTACTGCCTTTAGGATTTTGTTCCTACTGCCTTTAGGATTTTGTTCCCACTCGCTTTAGGGTTCGGTTCCCACTCGTTTTGGGGTTTGGTTCCCACTCGTTTTGCGATTTTGTTCCCACTCGCTTTGGGGTTTGGTTCCCACTCGTTTTGCGATTTTGTTCCCACTCGTTTTGGGATTCGGTTCCCACTCGTTTTGCGATTTTGTTCCCACTCGTTTTGCGATTTTGTTCCCACTCGTTTTGGGATTTTGTTCCTACTCCCTTTAGGATTTTATTTCCACCCGTTTTGGGATTTTGTTCGTACTCCCTTTAGGATTTTGTTCCCGCTCGCTTTGGGGTTTGGTTCCCGCTCGTTTTGGGATTTTGTTCCTACTCCGTTTAGGATTTTGTTCCTACTCCGTTTAGGATTTTATTTCCACCCGTTTTGGGATTTTGTTCCCACTCCCTTTCGGATTTTGTTTCCACTCGCTTTGGGTTTTTATTTCTACTCCCTTTGGGTTTTTATTTCTACTCGCTTTAGTTTCTGTTTTTCCCAAATTTTATTTTCTCGTTTTTTTTTAAAAAAATTCCTCCTTCCGCTTCGCTGTTTTCTCACCTTTGGATTTTTTCTATTTTATTTTAATTTTTTTTTTTGTCCTTCCCGGTGTTTTTCCCCCTTCCTGGTTAATTCTGTGTTTACGTCCCGTTTAATTCTCCATTTCCACCCATTTCCTCCTCTGTTTTCTCCCCGTTCAATTCTCCATTCACCTCTCATTTATTTCTCCATTTCCCCCTGTTCAATTTTCTATTTGCATCCCATTTAATTCCCTATTTTCTCCCCATTTCATTTTCTATTTACATCCCATCCAATTCTCTATTTCCCCCATTTTAATTTTCTGTTTCCCCCCATTTTAATTTTCTGTTTCCCCCCATTTTAATTTTCTGTTTTCCCCCATTTAATTCTCTATTCCCCCCATTTTATCCTCTATTTACATCCCATTTTATTATCGATTTTCCCCCATTTAATTCTCTATTTTCTCCCCATTTAATTCTCTATTTTTCCCCATTTAATTCTCTATTTTTTCCCCAATTAATTCTCTATTTCCCCCCATTTAATTCTCTATTTTTCCTATTTAATTCTCTAATTCCCCCCCATTTAATTCTCTATTTCCCCTCATTCATTTCTCCATTCCCTCCCATTTAATTCTCTATTTTTCCCCATTTAATTCTCTATTTTTCCCCATTTAATTCTCATTTTCCCCCCATTTAATTCTCTATTTCCCCTCATTCATTTCTCCATTCCCTCCCATTTAATTCTCTATTTTCCCCCATTTAATTCTCTATTTTCCCCCATTTAATTCTCTATTTTCCCCCATTTAATTCTCTATTTTCCCCATTTAATTCTTTAATTCCCCTCCATTTAATTCTCTATTTCCCCCCATTTTATTCTCTGTTCCCCCCCCCCCCATTTTTTACCCTTCTCATTCCCCCCCATTTTTTAATTCTTCTCTATTTCCCCATTTTTTAAAAAATTTATTTATTTTTTAAATTTATTCCGCTGAGGGGGCCGCTTTAATTTCCCCCCCCCCCACCACCCTTTTAATTCCGCCGAGGAGGGGGCGAATTAAACAACAATTAAAATAATAATTAATAATAATTAAAACAACTACGGGAAAAATTCGCGCGCGTGCGAGGAGGAGGAGGAGGGAGGGGGGGGCGTGAAGCAGAGGGAGAAGCTTTTAAAAATAAAAAAAAAATAAAATTAAAATAAAATAAAATAAAATAAATAAATTCCCACTTTCCAGGAACGAGGAAAAGTTTGGGGATGCCCGGGAGCGAGCGTGCGGATGTGGGGGTGGATTTTTGGAGTTGGTTTTATTTATTTATATATTTATTTATTTATTTAAATTAATTTTTTTTTTTTTTTTTTTTTTTGGCGGAGGAGGGGAAGATGTTGAGGAACATCCCAGGGTGAAGAAAGAGGGGGGGAGGAGGAAAAAAAAAAGAATAAATCAATAAAATTTCGGTTATTCCTGAATTATTTCCACACCTCCATTCCATCCCCCAACCCCCCCAAAAAAAATTAAATTAAATTAAATTGAATTGAATTGAATTAAATATTTCACGTGTGAATGAAAGGTGGGAGATTGGGGAGGGGCACAGAAGAAATGAGGAGGAAAAATCGGGATTTTGGCGGCGGCCGAGGTGCTGAGGAGGGAAGGGAAAACTTTAAGGGAAAAAAAAAAAAAACCCCAAAAAATTAAAAAAAAAAATAAATTCAAAAAAGCAAAAAAATCAGTAAAAAAAAAAAAATTAAAAAAGCAAAAATCAGTAAAAAAAAATTAGAAAAAAATTTAAAAAGCAAAATTAAGTAAAAAAAAAATTTAAAGTTTAAAAAGCAAATATCAGGAAAAAAATTAAAAAACAATTTAAAAAGCAAAAATCAGTAAAAAAAAATTATAAAAAATTTAAAAAGCAAAAATCAGTAAAAAAAAAAAAAATAAAAAAAATTTAAAAGCGAAAATCAGTAAAAAAAAAAAAAAAATTAAAAAAAACCTCAAAAACCCGAAGCGTCCCCGGGGCCGCTGCTGAAAAAAAAAAAAATCCAAAAATCGCCTGGAATGAGCCCAAAAGGGGCGCGGGGGGGACCCTGGGGAGGATTTTGGGGTCATTTCGGGGGGATTTGGGGGTGACACCCCCGGGGCTGCGCTCGCTGCTCCTCCCGGGCCGGGATGAGAAATTCGGAATGGATTTTGGGGATGGGTGAAAAAAAAAAACCCAAAATACAAAAAATAAAATTAAAGAACAAACAAACAAATAATAATAATAATAATAAAAAACAAAAAAAAACCCGAAAAAAACCCCAAAAATCCCCCCAAAAAAACCCCCAAAAAAACCTCAAAAAACCCTCAAAAACCCCCCCAATAAAACCCCAGAAAACTCCAAAAACCCCCAAAATACCCCAAAAAACCCTCAAAAAAACCAAAAAAAAATCTCAATAACCCCAAAGAAACCCAAACAAACCTCCCCAAAAAAACCCCAAAAAACCTCCAAAAAAAACCCCCAAAAAACCCAAAAAAACCCCCAAACCCCTCCCCCCTAAAACAAAAAAAAACCAGAAAAAACCCCCGAAAATCCCCAAAAAATCCCCCAAAAAACAAAAAAAAAAAATCCAAAAAAACCCGAAAAAAACCCAAAACCCCTCCCCCCTAAAACAAAAAAAAACCAGAAAAAACCCCCGAAAATCCCCAAAAAATCCCTCAAAAAACAACAAAAAAAACCCAAAAAACCCCGAAAAAAACCCCAAAACCCCTCCCCCCGAAAACAAAAAAAAACCAGAAAAAAAACCCCCAAAAAAACCCAAAAAACCCAGAAAAAAACCCAAAAAAATCCCTAAAAAAACCCCCCAAAAACCCGAAAAATAAAAAAAACCCCAAAAACCCCAAAAATTACCAAAAACCTCCAAAAAAAAAAAAAAATTAAAAAAAGGGGGAAAAAAATTAAAAAAACCAAAGAAAAATCCGATTTTTTAATTTTTTTTTTTATTTTTTAAATTTTACCTGGCGTCGCCGCGCGTGTCGTACGGGAGATATTAAAAATAATAATAATAATAATAATAATATTTTTTTAAAAATAAATTAATTTATTAATAAGATCAAAAATAAAATCAAACCCCAAAGCGGAGGCTGCTGTGCAGGGAGAGCTTCAGGGGAAAATCTTGGCTGCGAATTTGGAATTTTTTCCCGAATTTCCGCCAGCAGCAGCCGCCTGCTGCCGTATTAATATTAATATTAATAATATTTTTATTATTTTTATTATTTTTTAATATTTTTATTATTATTCTATTATTATTATTATTATTATTATTATTATTATTATTATTATTATTATTATTATTATTATTGGTATTATTATTGGTATTGGTATTATTGGTATTATTGGTACTATTATTATTATTATTATTATTATTATTATTATTATTTATATAATTATTGGTATTATTATTGGTATTATTGCTATTATCGGTATTATTATTATTAGTGTTATTATTATTATTATAATTATTATTTTTGTTATTATTATTAGTGTTGTTATTATTATTATTATTGTTATTATTATTGTTATCATTATCATCATTATTATTATTATTATCATTATCATTATTATTATTATTATCATTATTATTACTATTATTATTGTTACCACTATTATTATTATTAATATCATTATTATTATTATTGTTACTATTATCATCATCATCATCATCATCATCATTATTATTATTATTATTATCATTATTACCATTATTATTAATATTATTTTTGTTACTATTATTACTATTAATTCTTATTCTTTCTTTATTTCTTTATTTCTTTATTTCTTTCTTTATTTATCATTATTTTAAACCCAGCGCGCCGCTTTCATTTTATTTTAATTATTTTATAAACTATTTAATTATCACATCAATATCGTATAGATTTATTCGTTTTTTACGGAAAGATTTTTTTGTTATTATTATTATTATTATTATTATTATTATTATTATTATTATCGCATCTATATTTTTTTTGTCGCGTTTTTTTGTGCGGTTTTTTTTACAGAATTTTTTTTTTGGTTATTATTATTATCGTATCCATATTTTTTATTTTTTGTCGCGGTTTTTTTTTATGTATTTTTTTTTTACGGAAAGATTTTTTTTTGTTATTATTATTATTATCATATCTCTATTTTATTTTTTTCGCGGTTTTTTTTTGTGTGTGTTTTTTTACTTAATTTTTTTTTTGTTATTATTATCATATCTCTATTTCTTTTTTTCGCGGTTTTTTTTTTGTGTGTTTTTTTACAGAATTTTTTTTTGTTATTATTATTATCATATCTCTATTTCATTTTTTCGCCGTTTTTTTTGTGTGTGTTTTTTACGGATTTTTTTTTTTTGTTATTATTATTATCATATCTCTATTTTATTTTTTTCGCGGTTTTTTTTTGTGTATGTTTTTTACGGAATTTTTTTTTTGTTATTATTATTATCATATCTCTATTTCATTTTTTCGCGGTTTTTTTTGTGTGTGTTTTTTTACTTAATTTTTTTTCGTTATTATTATTATCATATCTCTATTTCATTTTTTCGCGGTTTTTTTTGTGTGTGTTTTTTACGGATTTTTTTTTTGTTATTATTATTATCATATCTCTATTTCTTTTTTTTTCGCGTTTTTTTTGTGTGTGTTTTTTACAGAATTTTTTTTTTGTTATTATTATTATCATATCTCTATTTCATTTTTTCGCTTTTTTTTTTTTTTTTTTTTGGGTGTGTTTTTTTTTTCTTTAAAAAAAAAAAAAAATACAAAACCCCCCCAAAAAAACGGCAGCGAAAATCTTAAAAAAGGGAAGCGACCCCCTCCAAAATAAACATTAAATCTTTGCGAAGGTCGCTTAAAAAATAAAAATATTTCTATTTAGAGCTGTTAATTAAAGAGGGCGTGGAGGGGAAAAAAGAGAGAGAGAGAGAGAGAGGGGGGTGGGGAAAAAATAGAAATAAAAATCAATGTGCGAATAATTTCCCACCGTTAAAAAAAAAAACCAAAAAATTTAAAAAAAAAAAAAAATTTAAAAATAATTTTTAAAAAAATTAAATTTTTTATATATATATAAAAAAAAAAAAAATCTTCTTTCTCAGACAACCCCGTGGCCAATTGGATCCACGCGCGCTCCACGAGGAAGAAACGCTGCCCTTACACAAAATATCAGACCCTGGAACTGGAAAAAGAATTTTTATTCAATATGTACCTGACGCGGGACCGCAGGTACGAAGTGGCGCGGGTGCTGAACCTCACGGAACGCCAGGTCAAAATCTGGTTTCAGAACAGGAGAATGAAAATGAAGAAAATGAATAAAGAGAAAAGCGATAAGGAGCAGCGATAATCGTTTATTGAGCGCGCGGGCAGACACGCACGCACGCAGGAGGAGGAGGAGGAAAAAAAAAAATAAGTAAATAAAAAAAAAATAAAAATTTAAAAAAAAAAAATAAAATATATTTAAAGAAAAAAAGAATTTTTTTAAAAGGAAAAAATATTTGATAATTTAACGCGCACAGGGAAAAAAAACAAACAAACAAACAAAAAAAGGGCAGGTCGAGGATAAAAGAGAGAGGGGAGAAAAAAAGAAAAAAGGGGGGGGGAAAGAGAGGGGGAAAATAAAAGAGAGGGGGGGAAAAAGAGAGAGAAAAAAAGAGAAAAAAGAGAGAAAAAAAGAGAGAGAAAAAAAGAGAGAAAAAGGAGAGGGAAAAAAGAGAGAAAAAAAGGAGAGAAAAAAAAAGGAGAGAAAAAAAAAGGAGAGAAAAAAAAGGAGAGAAAAAAAAAGGAGAGAAAAAAAAAGGAGAGAAAAAAAAAGGAGAGAAAAAAAAGGAGAGAAAAAAAAGGAGAGAAAAAAAAGGAGAGGAAAAAAAAGGAGAGGGGGGAAAAAAAAAGAGAGGGGGGGAAAAAAGGAAAGAGGGGGGAAAAAAGAGGGAAAAAAGAGAGAGAGGGAAAAAAAAGGAGAGGGGGAAAAAAAAAGAAAAGAGAGAGAGAGGGAAAAAAAAAAGGAAAAGTTCGGCGGAGAGAAAAGAGGGCGGAGAGGAGGAAAAAAAAAAACAAAACAAAAGAAAAAAAGAGAAAAAAAAAATCCCCCCCCACACAAAAAAAAAAAAATAATAGCTGGGAAAGGAGGAAAAGGAGGAAAATAATAATAATAATATTAATAATATTAATAATAATAATTATTATTATTAAAAGCAAAAGGGGGTGAAACGTTTCTGGCTTGGAATGTGCGGATGGATTTTTTTAGGGGTTTTTGGGGGTTCCAGGGTTTTCTAAAATGAGATTAAAAACCGGGGGAAAAAAGAAAAAGAAAAAGGAAAAAAGAAAATGGAAATGGAAATGGAAATGGAAATGGAAATGGAAATGAAAATGAAAATGAAAATGAAAATGAAAATGAAAATGAAAATTAAATAGAAATTGAAAAAGAAAATGAAAAAGAAATAGAAAAAGAAAGAGAAAAAGATAAAGAAAAAGATAAAGAAAAAGAAAAAGATAAAGAAAAAAGAAATAGAAAATTAAAGATGCCCCCCGGGTTTTATTATTATTATTATTATTATTATTATTATTATTATTATTATTTGGTTTTTCTCTTCCTTTTTTTTTTTCCGCCTTGCTCTGCCCTCAGCAAAAAGCGGCACGAGAAGTACTTGAATTTTTATTTTTACTCTGTTTTTTAATTATTATTATTATTATTATTATTGTTATTGTTATTATTATTATTATTATATTTTATTTCCTAAATTAAAGCTTTACGCAGTATTTTGAATCTTCCTTTTTTGGTCTTTTTCCTGTATTTTTTTTTTGTTTGTTTTCGTTTTTTGTTTATTTGTTTATTTTTTTTTGTTTGTTTGTTCTTTTTTTTTTTAATTTTTTTTTTGTTGTTGTTTTTTTATTTTGTTTGGGGTTGGTTTTTTTTTGGGGGGGGGGGTTCTTTTTTTTTTTATTTTCTTTTTTTTTTTTTTTTTAATTATTTCGGTATCCCGCGAGCTGGCGTGCGAATATTTTGTACGAAAAAAAAAAAAAAAATTAAAAAAAAAAAAAGGGGGGAAAACCAAAAAAAAAAAATAAAACCCACCAAAAAAAAAAAAAAAAAAAAACAAAACACCAAAAAAACGAGGAAAAAGAGGGGAAAAAAAGGATGTTTTGTCTCGGTGTTGAAAATTTGTGCTGTACCCATTTTGTGTATTTTATTCTCGTCTCTAGACCCGTTCTGTGTGATTTGTTCTGTTCCTATTGTAGAGCAGCTCTCTGTAAATATTCCCTTTTTTTAAAAAAAAAAAAAAAAAATTCAACAAAGTAAAAAAAACAAAAAAAAAAAAAAAAAAAAAAAAACCACCCCAAAAAAAGCCCAAAAACGACAAAAAACGGCAAAAAAAAAGAAAAAAAAAAAATAATCGGCCTTGGAGGTGTCTTTTTCTTTAAAGGCTCGGCCCGAGCATCCCCCGGTGGTTTTATTTTTAATTTTTAATTTATTATTTATTATTATTATTAATTTTTTTTTTTTTCTCTCTCTGCGTTTTTCCTTGCCCTCGAACGCTGCGGTAAAAAAAAAAAAAACAAAAAAAAAAAAGCGAAAAAAAGATGAAAAAGAAAAAAGGAAAAAAAAAAAAAGCGAAAAAAAAAAGCGAAAAAAAATGAAAAAGAAAAAAGGAAAAAAAAAAAGCGAAAAAAAAAGCGAAAAAAAAAAGCGAAAAAAATGAAAAAGAAAAAAAGGAAAAAAAAAAGCGAAAAAAAAAAGCGAAAAAAATGGAAAAGAAAAAAGAAAAAAAAAGAGCGAAAAAAAATGAAAAAGAAAAAAGGAAAAAAAAAGAGCGAAAAAAATGAAAAAGAAAAAAGGAAAAAAAAAAAGCGAAAAAAATGAGAAAGAAAAAAGGAAAAAAAAAAAAGCGCTGATGTAAAAGGGATCAATTTGGAGATTGAGATAATTAATTTGTGTTAATTTATGGCCGCGGGCGATCGAAGGATGCGCTCGGGATTAAAAAAAAAAAAAAAAAATAAGAAGGAAAAAGAGAAAAAGAAAAAAAGAAAAAAAAAAAAACCCAAAAAAAAAAGCTGGGAATGAATGGATGGAAATGAACGGGGGGGGGGGAGCGGAAAATTAATTAAAAAAATCAAATTAAAAACCCGGGGTCAGGGTAAAGGGGAGGTGGGGGAGGAAAAAAAAGAGAAAAATCGGAAAATTTTGGGGTTGGAAGTTCAAAAAAAAAAAAAAAAAAAAATAAAACCAACCCCAAAAAGCAGAACAAAATAAAAATAATAATTAATAATTTAAAAAAATAAAAACAGCGGAGCCGCCGCCCCCTCTCCTTTTTTATTTTTTTTAAATTTTGCTGTAGGAGGGGGGGGGAATTTAATTTTGAATTTTAAAAATTTTTTTATTTTCGTGTTACATTTTTCAAAACGGAAGGGAAAGTTGGGGGAAAAAAAATTAAAATAAAAAAAAAAAACAAACCGAACAAACAAACAAAAAAAGAAAAAACCCGTGGGGAGAAAAATCCGGATCCATCCCGGACCTTTCCTCCCTTCCCGGAGGGTGGAAAAAAAAAAAAACAAGCCAAAAAAATAACAAAATACCCCAAAAATACAACAAAAAACCCCAAAAAAACCCAGGAAAAAAAACCCGAAAAAACAACAAAAAACCCCCCAAAAAACAACAAAAAAACCCCAAAAAAACCCAGAAAAAAACCCCAAAAACCAACAAAAAAACCCCCCAAAAACAACAAAAAAACCCAAAAAACCAACAAAAAAACCCCCCAAAAAACCAGAAAAAACCCCAAAAAAACCAACAAAAAAACCCCAAAAATACAACAAAAAACCCCCCCAAAAACAGAAAAAAACCCCCAAAAACCAACAAAAAAACCCCAAAAAACAACAAACCCCCCCCCCAAAAAACCAGAAAAAAAACCCCCAAAACCAACAAAAAA
>NC_085075.1:2992928-3094464 GCF_963662255.1 Cinclus cinclus | reverse complement strand
TCCTGGATCTAATCTCTGGGGACACTCTGGGGACAGAGGGGACACTCTGGGGACACTCTGGGGACGCTCTGGGCACTCACCCAGTCCACGATGAGGATCTTGCTGAGTTTCCCTTTCTGCTGCAGCTGCCTGGCAGCGATGGCCACCGAGTTGAAGAAGCAGAATCCCCTGGGGAGAGGGATGGGAGTCACCCCTGGGGCCCTTCCCGAGCTCCCTCCTTAGGGGCTGGGACAGGGGTGGCTCCAGGGGGTGTTTTGGGGTGGTTTTGAGCCATTTTTGGGGCTCCCGTGAGGAGGAGCCTTACATGGCCGTGGAAGGATCCGCGTGGTGTCCTGGTGGCCTCACCACGGCAAAGCCGTTCTGGGGACAGAGAAAAGGGCAGGGGTGAGAGGTGGCACTGCCAGGGTGACACAGAGCCCAGCCCGTGTCCCCAGGGTGACACAGAACCCATCCTGTGTCCCCAGGGTCACACTCATCCCATCTACCCAGGGTCACACAGAGCCCACATCCCCAGGGTCACACAGCCACACCACCCTGGGACCTCAACCACGCAGGTGACACCATCCTGGGATCCCAACCATGGGGGTGACATCGCCCTGGGCCCCCAACCATGCAGGTGACACCACCCTGGGCCCCCAACCATGGAGGTGACACCACCCTGGGCCCCCACCTATGCAGGTGACACCACTCTGGGACCCCAACCATGCAGGTGACACCATCCTGGGATCCCAACCATGGGGGTGACATCGCCCTGGGCCCCCAACCATGCAGGTGACACCACTCTGGGCCCCCAACCATGGAGGTGACACTGCCCTGGGACCCCCCCCCAAGCCACCCCGTACCTTCAGCTCCCTGGTGGCCACCTTGAAGGCCAGCTCGGTGACACTGCCAGCGGCCCAGCGGGCAGCGTTGGACGAGTGCAGCTCATTCCAGATGGTGTCACTGTCCACCTGGGGGGGAGGGGACACTGCTCAGAGGGGGACACAGCACCAGGGGGACACCTCAGTGACCAGGGGACACCTCAGTGACCAGGGGACATCTCAGTGATGGGGACACTGCTCAGAGGGGGACACAGCACCAGGGGACACCTCAGTGACCAGGGGACCCCTCGGTGACCAGGGGACACCTCAGTCACGGGATCTAGCAGGGGTTGGTGTCCTGTGCCACCCCAAGGTGACTTTGTGCCACCCCCCACCCCCCCATTCTCCTCCTACCCAGCCCCTACCCAACCCCCTCCTTTACCTTCTTCATTTTATCTTATTTTAATCTTTAACCAAACATCTTGCTGTGATCAGCACCACGTCAGAGGCGAAAAACCCCAAAAATTCTCCTGAGCTCGGGGCCACGCGTGAACTCCCCGTGCCCAGGGGTGGGCAGAGCAGGGGGAAGGAGGCAGAGCAGGGAAAGCAGAGCTGGAGCCCAGCACGGGGGGCAAGGACAGGAGAAGAACCAGAAGAGGCAGCAGGAAGGCACCGAGGGAGCCCCTTCCTGCAAGAGAGAGACAGGACAGGGACAGGGACAGGGACAGGGACAGGGACAGTGAATGCAGAGAATCCAGAAAAGAAAGCTGGGAATGGAAAGCTGGGAAGAGAAGGGAAGAGTTGCTGTGCCCATGTCACCGCTGTCCTCCCCCCATGGGGACCCCCGTGCTGTCAGCCCCTCCTGGGAAGGGGCAGGGGGTTCAGGATTGAGGATCCCATCCCAGATTGGGGTGTTTGGAGTTTCCCAAGGACCAGGAGCAGCTCTGATCCATCTGACAGCCCCAGCTAGGCAGCACGGAAGATTTGGGAGCTGCCCAGAGATCCCTGAGGGGTCAAAAAGGAACAGCTCTGCCCAAAGAGGGGGGCAAGGATGGAGCAGTGACCCCAGACCCCCAAAATCTGGGACAGGGATGGAGCAGTGACCCCCACATCCCCAAAATCCAGGGTAATGATGGAGCAGTGACCCCCTCACTCCCAAAACCAGGTCAGGGATGGAACAGTGACCTAAGCCCCCCAAAATCAGGGTCAGAACCCAGCATTCACCCCCAATCTCCCCAAAATCAGTATCAGGACCCAGCACTGACCCCCAGTCACGCCACAGTCAGGGTCAGGACCCAGCACTGACCCCCAATCCCCCCAAAATCAGTATCAGGACCCAGCACTGACCCCCAACTCCCCCAAAATCAGGGTCAGGACCCAGTACTGACCCCCAATCCCGCCAAAATCAGGGTCAGGACCCAGCACTGACCCCCAATCCCCCCAAAACCAGGGTCAGGACCCAGCACTGACCCCCAATCCCCCCAAAATCAGGGTCAGGACCCAGCATTCACCCCCAACTCCCCCAAAATCAGGGTCAGGACCCAGCATTCACCCCCAATCCCGCCACAATCAGGGTCAGGACCCAGCACTGACCCCCAATCCCCCCAAAATCAGGGTCAGGACCCAGCACTCACCCCCACCCCCCCGCAGGGCAGCATCACAAACGTCCTCTGGGACAGGATCCCTGTGGAGAGAGGGGACAGCAATGACCACAGGGCTGGGACAAGGGGACCAAGCTGGGTCCAGCACCCAGGGGAGCTGCTGGGAGGTGCCAGGGCATGGGTGCCAGGTTGCCAACTCACCTGCCAGCTTGCCATTGTCCAGTTTGAGGCGGTTGAGGGGGTTGGTGCCGTAGAGCAGCACGTGGCGCTCGCTGTGGACGCTCTGCAGCTCCTCCAGGGTGGCTTTACGGCCCCGAAGGCACTGGGGGGGGACACGGCTGTGACCAAGGGGGGGACACACCCAGGGGGACCGCCCCAGAGTGGGGTGAGGGTGGCACATCCTGCTTGTGACAGCTAAGGGTGAGCTGGGTTGGGATGTGAGCAGCACCGAGTTGTAATCGGGGAGTTAGAGCTGGGCCCAAGGCTGGGTTTAACCAGGCTGGGTCTAGGAAAAACCTGCAGGTTTTTTGGGGGGATCAGCCTCTCCCTGTGTCCAGCTTCCAGCAGAGAGCAAATCCCAAGTGGGGATGGAAAGAGGAGGAGGGTCCAGCCAGGAAAATGGGGATGGATGGGATGGGATGGGATGGGATGGGATGGGATGGGATGGGATGGGATGGGATGGGATGGGATGGGGTGGGATGGGATGGGATGGGATGGGGTGGGATGGGGTGGGATGGGATGGGATGGGATGGGATGGGATGGGATGGGATGGGGTGGGATGGGATGGGATGGGATGGGATGGGATGGGATGGGATGGGATGGGATGGGATGGGATGGGATGGGATGGGATGGGGTGGGGTGGGATGGGATGGGGTGGGATGGGATGGGATGGGGTGGGGTGGGATGGGATGGGATGGGATGGGATGGGGTGGGATGGGATGGGATGGGATGGGATGGGATGGGATGGGGTGGGATGGGATGGGATGGGATGGGATGGGATGGGATGGGATGGGATGGGATGGGATGGGATGGGGTGGGGTGGGATGGGATGGGGTGGGATGGGATGGGATGGGATGGGATGGGGTGGGATGGGATGGGATGGGATGGGATGGGATGGGATGGGATGGGATGGGATGGGGTGGGATGGGATGGGGTGGGATGGGATGGGATGGGATGGGATGGGATGGGATGGGATGGGATGGGATGGGATGCAGATGGGATCAGGGGGTGGAGGCAGGCCCGGCCCCTCCCAGCTCACCTCGCAGCGGCTGCGCAGGCCCCGCTCCTGCAGCCGGGACCAGATGCTCTGGATCCTGCCGGCGTGCTCGGGGTGGTTGCTGTTGTCCCCACAGGTGCATTGGTGCTTCAGCATCACTGAGTCATAAACCAGCCCTGCCAGGAACCACAAGAGCTGCAGAGCTCCGAGACCCCAAATATTGACCAAAATCCCCCCCCAAACCACAGGAGATTCTTCCCCCAAACCTGGGAAATTCTGCCCCAAACCTGGGAAATTCTGCCCCAAATCCCCAGGACCTCTCTCCCAAACCTGCTGCAAGCACATCCTGGAGAGGTGGCCCAGGAATGCAGCCGGGTGGCCCAGATGGGCAAATCCTGCCTGGAAAAGCCACCTGAGATAAGAATGGGCCACCCCAACTCTCTCCTGGCACTCCCAAAATGTCCAGGAATGACCGGGATCGATGTGTCCGCAGTGTCCTGTGACAATCCCCCACGTGTGACCATACCTGTGGTGAAGTGAGGCTTGGGTGGCTGCTCCTGCACGGGCAGGGACAGAGCTTTGGTGTCCTGGGCAGGGAGGGACACGGTGGCAGTGGCTGGGGACGACTGAGCCCTGGACAGGGGTCGGTGGCCAGGGGGGACCACGGCGGGGTCGGCCAAGGGCTGGCGCTTGAGGAGCTGCTGCTGCACCCGCTGGAAGGAGTCCCACAGAAAGGCCTGGGGAGACAGGGGACACTGAGGGGACAGGGACACTGACAGGGGACAGGGACAGGGGACAGGAGACAGGGACAGAGGACACCATGAGGGGACAGGGGACACTTAGAGGAGACAGGGACAGGGGACACTGAGGGAACAGGGAACACTGAGGGGACAGGGACAATGTGAGGGGACAGAGGACACTGAGGGGACAGGGACACTGAGAGGGGACAGGGATAGGGGACACTGAGAGGGGACAGGGACAGGGTACACCGTGAGGGGACAGAGGACACTGAGGGGACAGAGGACACTGAGATGGGACAGGGATAGGGGACACTGTGAGGGGACAGGGACACTGTGAGGGGACAGGGACAGGGACACTGTGAGGGGACAGGGACAGGGAACAAAGGACACAGCAAGGGGACAGGGACAGGGACACTGCTGAGAGGGGGCAGGGACAGAGACAGGGACAGAACCCTGCTTGGTGTGTCCAGAGCTGCATCCAGCGGCTGCTCCGGTCTCGGAGCCGGGACAGGATGGGGCAGGATGGGACAGGATGGAACAAGGCAGGACAGGACAGACAGGACAGACAGGACAGGACAGGACAGACAGGACAGAACTGTCCCAGGATCTGCTGCTCCCTGCCGGCTCAGCCCCACAATGACAGCAGCGATGGGACCGAGCTGGCAATTTGGGGACAAATCCCGGCAATTTGGGGACAATACCCAGCCGTGCTGACACCAGGGGTGGCCGCAGCTCTGTCCCTGTCCCTGGCAGCCACAGATGCTGTCCCCGTGTCCCCAGAGCTCCCAGTCCCTCCCGTACCTGCTGCAGGACCAGCTCCTCCTGGGGCTGTCCCATCTTCTGTGACCTCTCGGGCTCCTTCCCAGGCCGGGGGGGCTCTGCCCGTGTCCTGCTGGGGTCCCCACCCTCGGCTGCCACCTCCGGGAGTGTCCCCTCGGCCTCCATGTCCTCCGAGGATGGGATCTGTCGCAGCCGGGGCTTCTCGCTGGACTTGGCCATGCGCTGCAGGTAAGGGGACAGTGACAGGGGAGGTGACAGGGGACAGGAGCAGGGGAGGTGGCAGGGGACAGTGAAAGGAGCAGGAGGGAGCCAGGAAAAGCTGAGCTGTGCCTTCTGTGAGTCTGGACATGGTGTCACGTCCCCTGTGTCACCTCACCTGGGTCACCCCACCTGGGTCGCATCACATGGGTCAGCAGCCGCTGTCCAGCAGTGGCAATGTCACCCTGTACCCCCCAAGTGCCACCTGCTTGACCCAGGCAGGGTCTCACCTTGCCCAGGGTGGCTCTCGCCCAGGTAGGGTCTTCCCTTACCCAGGTGGGGTCTCCCCTTGCCCAGGTGAGGGTCTCCCCTTGCCCAGGTGCGGTCTTCCCTTGCCCAGGGTGGCTCTCCCCTTGCCCAGGTGGGGTCTTCCCTTGCCCAGGTGGGGTCTCCCCTTGCCCAGGTGGGGTCTCACCTTGCCCAGGGAGTCTCCCCTTGCCCAGGTGAGGGTCTCACCTTGCCCAGGTGCGTCTGCTGTTTGAGCCTCTCCAGGAAGTGTGCATGGTGCTGCTGGAACACCAGGTGCTGCTGCACGGCCTTGGGGCTCGGGGGCAGCGGCTCCGAGCGGGTCCTGCCCAGGGGTTTGTGATGTCCGGGCAGGGACAGGCGCTCCGCAGGGATCAGGGACGGGGCGAAGGAGAACGGGACCGTCCCCAGACCTGGCACTGGAGGGGACAGCAGGGACAGGTGAGGGGTGGCAGGGGGAGGTGGACGTGCTGCTGTCCCCACGTCCCCCCAGCCGGACACTCACCCGCCACCAGCGGAGCGTGGGTGACCGAGGGCTCGAGGATGATGAGGGGCTGCAGCCGAGGGGACAGGGGGCTGCTGGCCTCGTGCTGCTCCAGGCTGGCTGGGATGAAGACGGGCGAGTGCGGGCCCGGCAGAACCGGCCCGTTGAGAACCGGGACACGGTGAGCCAGGCTGGGGAGAGCCCGGCGCTCGGCTTCGACCTGGGGGGACAGGGACAGGGTGAGGGAGGGGACAGGGACAGGGAGGGGACAGGGAGGGGACAGGGATAGGGACAGGCACAAGGTGAGGGAGGGGACAGGGACAGGGAGGGGACAGGGAGGGGACAGGGATGGGACACAGATGGGGACAGGGACAGGGATAGGGACAAGGAAGGGTGAGGGATGGGACAGGGATAGGGAGGGGACAGGGAGGGGACAGGGATGGGGACAGGGACAAGGTGAAGGAGGGGACAGGGACAAGGTGAGGGAGGGGACAGGGACAGGGACAGGGACAGGGATAAGGGACAGGGACAGGGCACAGGGACAGCACAGAATTGTCTCCACCGTGCCCGGGGGCAGGAACCCCAAACCCAAAGGAAAGCCCCCCACGACCCCCCAGTGCAGGGGGCACACCCCGGGCACCCACCCTGGCACCGGTGGTGGCCGGCAGCCCCAGGGTGATGGCCGGCAGCGAGGCCGCGCTCTGCAGGGCAAACTGGGCCAGGGAACTCTCCTGCATCAGCAGCCGCTGGGCCAGGGGAGCCTGCAGCAAACGGGAGCCATCAGTGCCCTGGACAGGGATGGGGACAGGGACGGGGACAGGGATAGCGGGGACAGCCCTGGGACAGTGCTAGGGACAGACCCGGGACACCTGTGGGACAGGACAGCCCTGGGAGAAGGGAAATGCACCCTGAAGGAGGGGGGGTGTCGGGAAGTGCCAGGCTCTGGAGCAAAGAATTCCAGAGCACCGCAGGACACCCCAGGGAATTCCAGGACACCCCAGGACATCCCAGGACATCCCAGGGCACTCCAGGGGATCCTAGGACACCCCAGGACACCCCATCATGCAGGGAGAGCAGCTCCAGGCAGGAGGTTCAGGGCTGGGGTCGTGTCCTGCTCGTGAGCCCAAAGAGGTCCCCAGGTCCCCAAAAAAGGGTCCCAAAAAGCCCCCGGAGCTCACCTCGTGTGCCACACCGGGGGTGGGCAGCGCTCCGTGCTCGGGGGCCAGGCTGTCGTTGGGGGAGCTGCAGCCGGACACGGGGGTGCTGCTGCTGCTGGGGGACGAGTCTGGGGGGACAGAAATGGGGTGAGGGCACAGCCCCCCTGCCCTGTCCCTCCAAACGCTGCCCCCCACCCTCCTGCAGCTCAAATCCGTGGTGGAAGCTATGAGTGATCACCCCCATGCTGGGTCTGGGGTACTTCCAGCCCATCCTGGACCCCAGTCCTGGGCCCCCAAATTCCATCCTGGACCCCCAAATTCCATCCTGGACCCCCAATCCTGGACCACAAATTCCATCCTGGGTCCCCAGTCCTGGACCCCAAATTCCACCCCCAATCCTGGGCCCCCAAATTCCATCCCAGGCCCCCAATCCTGGACCCCAAATTCCACCCTGGACCCCACAAGCAGCAGCAGCAACACCTCCCAACCATCCCTGCCCCTGGAGGACACGTCAAAGCCCGGTGACACAGGACACAGGTGACACAGGTGACAGGTCCCCAGGCCGAGGTGACACAGGACCCCAAGCAGAGGTGACACAGCACACGGGTGATATAGGACTGAGGTGACACAGGTGACACAGGTGACATAGGTGACACAGGTAACACAGGTGACACAGGACATAGGTGACACAGGTGACACAGGTAACAGCACACAAGTGACACAGGTAACACAGGTGTCACAGGTAGCACAGCACACAGGTAACACAGCACACAGGTGACACAGGTAACAGCACACGAGTGACAGGTGACACAGGTAACACAGATAACACAGGTGACACAGGTAACAGCACACAAGTGACACAGGTGACACAGGTGACACAGGTGACACAGGTAACAGCACACAGGTGACACAGGTAACAGGTGTCACAGGTAACAGCACACAGGTGTCACAGGTGACACAGGTGACACAGCACACAGGTGACACAGGTAACACAGATAACACAGGTGACACAGGTAACAGCACACAAGTGACACAGGTGACACAGGTGACACAGGTAACAGCACACAGGTGACACAGGTAACAGGTGTCACAGGTAACAGCACACAGGTGTCACAGGTGACACAGGTGACACAGCACACAGGTAACACAGGTAACACAGATAACACAGGTGACACAGGTAACAGCACACAAGTGACACAGGTGACACAGGTAACACAGGTGACACAGGTGACACAGGTGTCACAGGTGACACAGGTGACAGAGCTGGGTCCCCCCAGGGTCCCCCCGTCCCCTCCTCACCGATGGCGTCGGGCGGGCGCCGTTTCAGCGAGGGGGGAGCGCTCTCCTTGCGGGTCAGGGGGTTCTTGCGCCGCTCCAGGCACTTCCGGGGCTTGCAGCGAACCTTCAGGTTGGGCTCGGACGCTGCGGGGACACGTGAGGGACAGAGAGGGACAGGTGAGGGACAGTGAGGGACAGGTGAGGGACAGTAAGGGACATTCCTGACATCTTGAAGGACACAGGGACATTCCCAAAGAATGGAGGGACGCCGGGACGTTCCTCAGGCCTTACCTGTTTTCCGCAGTGGAAAATGCTCAGGGGGATCGAGAGAAGTGCTGGGCACAGGGGACAGGAAGGTGCTGAGCACGGCAGGGGAGGGACCCTCGGGCTCCAGAGGCTCCAGGGACCTGTGGGGGAGACACCAGAGCCCCTTCCCAGCTGCTCCTGTGCCCCTGTGCAGGTGCCACACACCTTGTGCAGGTGCCAGAGGCAGGGCCGGGTCCTGCTGGGTGGGGCTGAAGGTGCCCAGGTGTTTTACCTGTAGGGCATGGCTGCAGTGGGGGGGTTGCTGGTCCTCTCCAGAGCCGCCTGCTGCTTCTTCAGGATCACCTCGGCCAATTTCTGCTTCACCACCGTGCTGGCCACAGCACCTGCAAGGTGACCACGGTGACCACAGTGACCGTGGTGCTGACCACAGTGACCCCACGGTCCCTGCGGACCCCGGGGCTCCAGGGATGGCTGGAGACCCCCGAGAGGCACAGCTGGAGCTGCCCCCACCCCATTCCTGATCTAGGAATGCTCCATGGGTCTGTGCCAGCACTCCGTGGGCAAGTAAATTAATTCATTATTAATTAATTAGGTGCAATGTGGAGCCCCGGGCATCCCAAAATTGGGAGCAAGCCCTCGGCAGCTCCTCCAGAGGGCGCCGGGAGACCGTGGCTGGGAGGGGTCCAAAAATCCATCCTGGGGGTCCCAGGGGGGTCTGACACCTCAATGGGGTCCAAAAATCCATCCTGGGGGTCCCAGGGGGGTCTGACACCTCAATGGGGTCCAAAAATCCATCCTGGGGGTCCCAGGGGGGTCTGACACCTCAATGGGGTCCAAAAATCCATCCTGGGGGTCCCAGGGGGGTCTGACACCTCAATGGGGTCCAAAAATCCATCCTGGGGGTCCCAGGGGGGTCTGACACCTCAATGGGGTCCATAACCCAGTCCGGGGGTCCCAGTGGGGTCTCTGTGGATGCTCTCCCACCTCTTTCCCCCACGGGAAGGCAGACCTTGGTCTGGATCAGAGCAGAACCCCCCAAACCCCCTCCCAAAATCCCCTCTGGTCCCCCCCCTCGGGCACAGGGAACTCTTACTCCTCTTGCTCTTGTCCTTGTTGAGGATCTGCCTCAGCTCCTGCTCCTGCTGCCCCGTCTCAGCCTCACGGTGCGGGGACTCCATGGCCACCTGTGGGACAAGGACATGGGCACGGGACCACCCCAACCCCACCTGAGCCCTCTGACCCCTCCCCAGCCCCAGGCAGGGGGACACGGTGACAGAGGGACAGTCCCTTGTGTCACTCTGGCTGATGGGAACGTGTGAAGTTGTTCCATCACAACAAACCAGACACGTTTTTGGTCACCAGGGGTGTTTTGATCTCCCCGGGGACATCGTAAAAGTCAAACCCTGTCTGTTCCCACTCGCTGCCTCCTCTCAGCGTGTTGGGGCACAGCTGTAGCTGTGTTGCAATGTGGCAAAAAATAAAAATATTTGTTGAGCACAAAAGCGGGGGAAAAGGGGGGGAACAAAATCCGTGATATGAGGGAAATCCCAGCTGAACTGACTGTCCTGAGCAGCCCTGGGGACAGGCAGGGAGATCTCGGTACCTGGATGGTCACAACTCCCTGGAAATGTCACAACCCCCTGGGCATGGTCACAACTCCCCAGACATTGTCACAACCCCTTGGACATTGTCACAACCCCTTGGACATTGTCACAACTCCCCAGACATTGTCACAACTCCCTGGACATGGTCACAACCCCTTGGACATTGTCACAACCCCTTGGACATTGTCACAACTCCCTGGGCATGGTCACAACCCCTTGGACATTGTCACAACCCCTTGGACATTGTCACAACTCCCCAGACATTGTCACAACTCCCTGGACATGGTCACAACTCCCTGGGCATGGTCACAACCCCTTGGACATTGTCACAACCCCTTGGACATTGTCACAACTCCCTGGGCATGGTCACAACCCCTTGGACATTGTCACAACCCCCTGGACATGGTCACAACTCCCTGGGCATGGTCACAACCCCTTGGACATTGTCACAACTCCCTGGGCATGGTCACAACCCCCTGGGCATGGTCACAACCCCTTGGACATTGTCACAACCCCTTGGACATTGTCACAACTCCCAGGGCGTGTCCTCCCACCTGCCTCCCTCCCAAGACTCCCGGAGGAGCCACCCCCCCGCTAAATCCCGCTGCTGTTTTTCTTTTTGTGAAAATCACACCTGGCAGTGAATTCTGCAGTGACACTTCCCCACAAAGGCCAAGTGCCCCCGGGGGCAGAGCAGCAGTGGTGGCCGGGGAGAGGCAGCTCCTGGCCCGCAGGGATCCCCCTCAGCCACTCTGGCTCCTGCTCTGCACACAGAGCACATCTGGACACCCCTGGCCTTGGCAGGATTGGGATTTGGCCCGGAATTAAGATGCGAACCCCCCCAAACCTGCCTCCCTTGCGTCAGAGATGTCCCTGGGCTGGCTGGAAGCCCCTCCAGATGTTCCAGCTCAGGGAAAAGCAGGAATTCACCTGGGAATGTTATTTTGGCATTGGGATTTCCCTGTCTTTTCCTCTGAATCGTTGCCCAGAGAGGAGAAACTCAAACCCAGCTTTGATTCTGGCACCTCTGTGTGTTCTGGGGGGTGCAAAATTCACCTTCCAAAGTGACCGATACTGCCCTAAACCGTTCCAAAAGTGGGGTGTGGACAACAACCCCCCCGCCACCTTGGATTAACCCATACCCTGACGTGCTGGTGGGCGAGCTGCTCCACTTGCTGCTGGTGCAGGCTGGCCAGGAAGAGCTGGTGCTGCAGCTGCTGCTGCTTCAGGGCCAGCAGCGCCGTGTCCTGGGGCTTGACCACGCGCTGCCCGATCCTCAGGTCCATGGGGACGGCCTGGGGCACCCGTGGGGAGGTGCACGGGGTCACAGCAGCTGTGGGGACACAAAGGGGATTTGCTGTGGGACATCCTCTGCCTGCACAGCGTCCCCTAGCAGGTGGGAAAAGAGATTCCTGTAAATCCCATCCCTTCTGGAGAGGCTCCAGGGAGCTGCAGGTGCCTCGCCATGACACCACGGTGGAGAAGGGATCTGGAGGGAAGATGTTCCCTGCACAACCTCGCTGAGGAGTGGAACCCCAGCCCTTGGGGACACCAAAACAGCACCAGTTACACACCTGAAATTGTCCCTTACACCCCCAAAACAGCGCCAGTTACACACCTGAAATTGTCTCTTACACACCAAAACAGCACCAGTTACACACCTGAAATTGTCCCTTACACCCCCAAAACAGCACCAGTTACACACCTGAAATTGTCTCTTACACACCAAAACAGCACCAGTTACACACCTGAAATTGTCCCTTACACCCCCAAAACAGCACCAGTTACACACCTGAAATTGTCCCTTACACCACCAAAACAGCACCAGTTACACACCTGAAATTGTCCCTTATACCCCCAAAACAGCACCAGTTACACACCTGAAATTGTCCCTTACACACCCAAAACAGCGCCAGTTACACACCTGAAATTGTCTCTTACACACCAAAACAGCACCAGTTACACACCTGAAATTGTCCCTTACACACCCAAAACAGCGCCAGTTACACACCTGAAATTGTCCCTTATACCCCCAAAACAGCGCCAGTTACACACCTGAAATTGTCCCTTACACCCCCAAAACAGCGCCAGTTACACACCTGAAATTGTCTCTTACACACCAAAACAGCACCAGTTACACACCTGAAATTGTCCCTTACATCCCCAAAACAGCACCAGTTACACACCTGAAATTGTCCCTTACACCCCCAAAACAGCACCAGTTACACACCTGAAATTGTCCCTTATACCCCCAAAACAGCACCAGTTACACACCTGAAATTGTCCCTTACACCCCCAAAACCGCCCCATTTTCACCTCCTGCCTGTCCCCTCCTCCTTGTCCCCTCCTTGTCCCCTCCTGCCTGTCCCCCTACTCTTGTCCCTTCCTCCCTGTCCCCTCCTGCCTGTCCTCCTCTGTCCCCTCCTCTTTGTCTCCTCTTTGTCCCCTTCTCTTGTCCCCTCCCGCAGGACGGGGATGGCGCTGGCAGGGGGACAAGGACAGGCTGTAACCATCACCCCTCGGGATGGGAACCAGCTAAATCCCATCCGTGACACCGAGAACTTTGGCCAGCCCCGTGTCCCCACCGGCCAAATGTCACCAAGAGAGGGGCAGGAGCTGGGGACGCTGTTTGGGATCATCACTGCAACGGGAACGGGGGGTACGAGGGGTATGAGTCCACCCAGGCACAGATGGTGGCACCCAAAGAGTTGTCCCAGCCTTTCTCTGCTCCCTAAAAAACTCCGAGGTTTGGTCTGAGCTTCCCCATGGCAGCTCAGCACCTCCTGATGCTGCCCCATCCCGGGAAAAAGGGGTGGGAAGGGCAAAAAAGGGGTAGGGGGCAAAAAGGGGTGGGGGAAAAATAGTAGTGGGAAGGGTTTGGGGTGGGGGTGCAAAAGGAATGGGGAGAAAAAAAGGAGTGGGAAAAGGCTTGGAGGGGCAAAAAGGGATGGGAAGGGCAAAAAGGGGTGGGAAGGGTTTGGGGTGAGGGGGAAAAAAAGGATGGGAAGGGCTTGGGGTGGGGGGAAAAAAAAGGAGTGAGGAGCAAAAAGGGATAGGAAAGGCTTGGAGGAGCAAAAAGGAGTGGGAAGAGCTTGGGGTGGGCCAAAAAAAAAAAAAAAAATAAAGATGGGGAAGGTTTGGAGCACCCCAGGTGAAGGAGGGGATGCTCCAGACACCCCCGGGAGGGAGCGGGAGCCGAGAGGGAAGCGCTGGCGGGGGCTCTGGGAATCTCTCTCTACATCATTTGTCTCAGTCCCTATAAAAACAAACTGCGAGGCCGCGGAAGCAGAGCGGGGAGGGATGGGGGATGCTGGGGGAGAGGGAGGCCGGGCAACAGAAGCCAGAAAAACAATTCCTCAGCACTCGCCTGGAGCCAGGAAAAAGCTGTGGAGCATCCCCAGGGCCAAAGAGGCTCCGGAGCCTGCGAGGAGAGGCTGCGTGGACCCCGCTCCTGCCACGGCCCCCCAGCTCTGCCCACCCCACTCTGGGGATGGCTGAGGGGGGATTTAGAGAGATCGTGATGACAAAAGGCACCCTGGGATCACAGGTTGGGACTGGGATCACAATTTGGGACTGGGATGTACAGTTTGGGACTGGGATGCACAATTTGGGACTGGGATCACAGTTTGGGACTGGAATGCACAATTTGGGACTGGGATGCACAATTTGGGACTGGGATGCACCGTTTAGGACTGGGATGCACCGTTTAGGACTGGGATGCACAGTTTGGGACTGGGATGAACAATTTGGGACTGGGATGTACAGTTTGGGACTGGGATGCACAATTTGGGACTGGGATCACAATTTGGGACTGGGATGCACCGTTTGGGACTGGGATGCACAATTTGGGACTGGGATGTACAGTTTGGGACTGGGATGCACAATTTGGGACTGGGATGCACCGTTTGGGACTGGGATGTACAGTTTGGGACTGGGATGCACAATTTGGGACTGGGATGCACCGTTTAGGACTGGGATGCACAATTTGGGACTGGGATGCACAATTTGGGACTGGGATGCACCGTTTGGGACTGGGATGCACAGTTTGGGACTGGGATCACAATTTTGGACTGGGATGCACCGTTTAGGACTGGGATGCACAGTTTGGGACTGGGATCACAATTTTGGACTGGGATGCACCGTTTAGGACTGGGATGCACAGTTTGGGACTGGGATGCACAGTTTAGGACTGGGATGCACAATTTGGGACTGGGATGCACAATTTGGGACTGGGATGCACCGTTTGGGACTGGGATCACAATTTGGGACTGGGATCACAATTTGGGACTGGGATGCACCGTTTAGGACTGGGATGCACAATTTGGGACTGGGATCACAATTTGGGACTGGGATGCACAATTTGGGACTGGGATGCACCGTTTGGGACTGGGATCACAATTTTGGACTGGGATGCACCGTTTAGGACTGGGATGCACAGTTTGGGACTGGGATGCACCGTTTGGGACTGGGATCACAATTTGGGACTGGGATCACAATTTGGGACTGGGATGCACCGTTTAGGACTGGGATGCACAGTTTGGGACTGGGATGCACAATTTGGGACTGGGATGCACAGCTTGGGACCAGGATCACAGTTTGGAACTGGGATCACAGCTTGGAACTGGGAACACAGTTTAGGGTGGGAGAGCCGTGGGGCCAGGATCCCATTGCACAAACCATCCCAGTGCCAGCAGCAGCCCTGGGATCCTCCATGGGAAGGGGAGGTTGTGACACGGAGTCCCCCCGGAGCGCCCTGGGAAAGCTGCAGCCGTGAATGAGGGCTCTGTGCTCCAGCCCCAGCACGAGTTACCAGCATTTTCCAGGCTGCCGGCACGGAACGGAGCAGGGAACGCGGCCGAGGGGCCACGGGCTCAGCCACGAGGTGGGACAGACACGGAGGGAGAGCCAGGACACCCCAGGGCACGGTGGGGAGCCCCACTTGGTACTCCAGCACCCCCCAGACTCCTGAGGAGCTTTGGGACAGGGTGGAACCTGGTGGCAGTGCTGGGCTGGTGTCACTCAGGACACCGCTGGTCACGCTGCTCCCAGCCAGCCATCCCAGAAAAGAAAAAAAAAATAAAAAAATCCAGCATAGAAATCTTTGCTTTGGCATTTCCTGATTGTTTTCAAAGAGGCGAATCAGCGGAGCTGGGTTTATGTAAGAGGGAAATCAAGCAAGAGGCAAACAAAGCAGGGCAGGAAGATTATTGAGGAGCAAAGCAGTGGCACCCCAGCTCTGCTGTTCTATGTGTCCCTGCCTGCACCCCAGTTTATCCCTGCCTGAATCCCAGTTTGTCCCTGTCTGCACCCCAGTTTATCCCTGCCTGAATCCCAGTTTGTCCCTGTCTGCACCCCAGTTTATCCCTGCCTGAATCCCAGTTTGTCCCTGTCTGCATCCCAGTTTATCCCTGCCTGAATCCCAGTTTGTCCCTGCCTGCATCCCAGTTTATCCCTGCCTGAATCCCAGTTTGTCCCTGTCTGCATCCCAGTTTATCCCTGCCTGCATCCCAGTTTGTCCCTGCCTGCATCCCAGTTTATCCCTGCCTGAATCCCAGTTTGTCCCTGTCTGCATCCCAGTTTATCCCTGCCTGCATCCCAGTTTGTCCCTGCCTGCATCCCAGTTTATCCCTGCCTGAATCCCAGTTTATCCCTGTCTGCACCCCAGTTTATCCCTGCCTGCATCCCAGTTTGTCCCTGCCTGCATCCCAGTTTATCCCTGCCTGAATCCCAGTTTGTCCCTGTCTGCATCCCAGTTTATCCCTGCCTACATCCCAGTTTATCCCTGCCTGAATCCCAGTTTATCCCTGTCTGCACCCCAGTTTATCCCTGCCTGAATCCCAGTTTGTCCCTGCCTGCATCCCAGTTTATCCCTGCCTGAATCCCAGTTTATCCCTGTCTGCATCCCAGTTTATCCCTGCCTGAATCCCAGTTTATCCCTGCCTGAATCCCAGTTTGTCCCTGCCTGCATCCCAGTTTATCCCTGCCTGAATCCCAGATTATCCCTGCCTGCATCCCAGTTTATCCCTGCCTGAATCCCAGTTTGTCCCTGCCTGCATCCCAGTTTATCCCTGCCTGAATCCCAGTTTATCCCTGCCTGAATCCCAGTTTGTCCCTGCCTGCATCCCAGTTTATCCCTGCCTGAATCCCAGTTTGTCCCTGTCTGCACCCCAGTTTATCCCTGCCTGCATCCCAGTTTATCCCTGCCTGAATCCCAGTTTATCCCTGTCTGCACCCCAGTTTATCCCTGCCTGAATCCCAGTTTGTCCCTGTCTGCACCCCAGTTTATCCCTGCCTACATCCCTGCCTTCATCTCTATCCCTGTTCATCCCTGCCTGCATCCTCGTCTACATCCCTGTTTCTATCCCAGTTTATCCCTACCTGCATCCCAGTTTATCCCTGTCCTCACCCCCATCTTCATCCCTATCCCTTTTTATCCCTGCCTGCATCCCTATCCCTGTGCATTCCTGCCTGTGTCCCTGTCTAGCCCTGCCCTCACTCCTGCCTTCATCCCTGTTTGTCCCTGCCCTCACCCTCATCCCTGCCTGCCCACAACTCGATCTGAGGTGGAGCAGCACTTAAAGCCAGCCTGGGATTTTCCAGTAATCCATCTCTTTTATCCAAGCGTTTCCCATCTTATGCTGATGTGCTGTGAAAGGTTCGGAGTTCAGGCGGGTTGAAGAATGCGGGTGATTAAAAACATTCCTCCCTAATAAAAGGGAAAAGGTTTTGCAGGGAGAGGGGGGAATGAGCTGGAGGGAGTTTGCTCAAATTAAAAACACTTAAATAAGAAACCACACCAAAAGGACAATGTTGAAAGAACTGCAAAGATCACAAAGGGAGAACTCGAGAAATAGGAAATCCCGGAGCTGGGGTACCTCGTTTAACCCCACCAGGCCCCGGGGGGCTGGATTTAATTAGGATTTAATTAGGGACCAAATGTTTCTCCCTGGAAAAAGAGAAAAATCACCAAACCCACCCAGAGTCTGCCCAGCCCCAGGTTTTTGGGGGCCAGCAAGGACCCCCCAAGCATCACTTTGTCCCCTACCTCCACCTGTTCGTGTGTCCCCAAGGGGTTTCCTTGTAGGATCCCACAAAATCCCAGCGTTTGGGGCATTTTCCTCCTTTTTCTCCTTAGCACAGAGATCTAGGAATGGGAGATCTGGAGATGGGAGATCCGGGGATGGGAAATCTGGGAATGGGAGATCTGGAATGGGAGATCTGGGGATGGGAGATCTGGGGATGGGAGATCTGGGATGGGAGATCTGGGGAAAACAGCTCCAGGGATTGGAGCTCTGGGAATGGGAGCTCTGGGTAAAACTGCTCGAGGGAAAAGCTGCTCCAGGGATGCTAGATCTGGAGATGGGAGATCCGGGAATGGGAGATCTGGGGATGGGAGATCTGGAAATGGGAGATCTGGGGATGGAAGATGTGGGGATGGGAACTCCAGGATGGGAGATCTGGGAATGGGAGATCTGGGGATGGGAGATCTGGGGATGGGAGATCCGGGAATGGGAGATCTGGGGATGGGAGATCTGGGGATGGGAGATCTGGAAATGGGAGATCTGGGGATGGAAGATGTGGGGATGGGAACTCCAGGATGGGAGATCTGGGAATGGGAGATCTGGGGATGGGAGATCTGGGGATGGGAGATCTGGAGATGGAAGATGTGGGGATGGGAGCTCCAGGATGGGAGATCTGGGATGGGAGATCTGGGGATGGAAGCTCCTGGATGGGAGATCTGGGATGGGAGCTCCAGGATGGGAGCTCCGGGGATGGGAGATCTGGGATGGGAGATCTGGGAATGGGAGATCTGGGGATGGGAGATCTGGAGATGGGAGATCTGGGGATGGGAGATCTGGGATGGGAGCTCCAGGATGGGAGATCTGGGAATGGGAGATCTGGGGATGCTAGATCTGGAGATGGGAGATCCGGGAATGGGAGATCTGGGGATGGAAGATGTGGGGATGGGAGCTCCAGGATGGGAGATCTGGGATGGGAGATCTGGGGATGGAAGATGTGGGGATGGGAGCTCCAGGATGGGAGATCCGGGAATGGGAGATCTGAGGATGGAAGATGTGGGGATGGGAACTCCAGGATGGGAGATCCGGGAATGGGAGATCTGGAGATGGAAGATGTGGGGATGGGAGCTCCAGGATGGGAGCTCCGGGGATGGGAGATCTGGGATGGGAGATCTGGGAATGGGAGATCTGGGGATGGAAGATGTGGGGATGGAAGCACCAGGATGGGAGATCTGGGATGGGAGATCCAGGGAAAGCTGCTCCAGGGAAAGCCCTGCACTGCCTCAGCTGTCCCTGCACGCAGAGAGCACCGGCCACGTCCCGCAGGAGCCGTAAGAGAGCAGATGATGCTCAGGGAAGATGCAATGTTTGGAGCAGCCGGGTGCCAAGTTGTGATAACTCTTTCTGGAGCTCACGGACTGGGAGTTTCGGGGGCTTTACGCCTCAGCCAGATGTGGGTGGATCCCTCCTCTCCCCACCAGACACCAAATTCCTGCTTCAAAACGACACTGATGCTGATCAGTGCTGATGCTGCTCCAAGAAAAGCCCCTTGAGAATTTTTCCACCAGGGTAAACCCAAATTTTTCTGCTCTGATTCTTGCAAACTTCCTTCTGCAGAAAGTTTCCAGATTAAAAAAAAAAAAAAAAAATAAAAGAACACAAAAACATTGAGACAGATGATAATAAAGTTTGGCAAAGACACCAGAGCAGCACAAAACCCTTCCCACAACCAGAGACACGAACCAGGATTCATCCACACACCCAACCACGCCGTGCACCTGTGAGCAGAGCAGTTATTTAGGCATTCCGAGCACCAAAAAAAAAGGGAATATTCCCTGTTGGAGCCTAGAAAGGAGCTCCACATCTGGCCTGGGGAGGCAGATCAGGGCGAGATTCTTCCCTTGATTAATCTGGAGATGCTTCCCTTGATTAATCTGGAGATGCTTCCCTTGATTAATCATGTCCCTGCTCATTTGCAGCTCGTGACCTTTGAGTCAGATATTTAATTGCCCTCCCTGGAATCTTCTCCCTACAAACGAGCACATTTCATTTTGGAACTCATGGAACCCAAAAACCTCAGGGCCAGCCCAGAGTCCAGGGGAACGGGGAGGAAACACCTTCAGGCCTGGATGTGCTGTTGGTTTTAACACTCCCAGTTCCAGCCCCAATCCCAGTTCTGCTGTTCCCATCCGGATCCACCCGAGGGGACCACGCCGCTCCCGCAGCGTCCACGGAGAGCACAGGGAACCCTTCAGGGCTAAATCAGCCACTCCTGGAGGTGATCCAGGTCTGGGTTTCAAGGCAGGTTTTCCACACGTTCTCAAATCCATGTTTAAATTGACCCTGGAAGTGTTTTGCTTTGGGGTCCAGAGGATCCCACATCCACCGAGTCACCCCAAACCATCAAATAATTTCCTTCCTGTTCCTTCCTGCTCCCAGAAGAGGTGGAAGGAGTTCAAGAGCTCAGCTTTGAAATCCTTCAGAGCACCCAGCCGTGAACGTGCTGAGGCAAAACCCTCCAAAAAAAAAAAAAAAAAAAGAAATTTAAAAAAAGGTTTGGGGTCAAAATTTGAGATCTCAGGTACTAAAGCACAGGAAATTCTGGGTACGGGTAGGACCTCACAGGTGGCACAAAATGTGGTGTTATAAATACTTATTATGGTATTGGCTTTTCACAAATATTATATATATAATATATGTGTAGTGTTGAAATGGGTTTTTTTTAGAGTAACATAAGCTGATAAAGTGTCTTTCCAGTAAGTGAACTGCCTGCTTAATTAAATAACACCCAATGAAGACACCTGCTAATATACCAATTGCCAACACCAACCATCTACAAAAATTAAAGATCACAGCCCAAATTAAGAGTAATTAAAAAAAAAATTAAAACAACAACCAAAAACCACGCATACTCTAAAAAGGCGAACTCAAAAAGTGGCCATGTAAAACAATTCTTGGAATATAGAAAATAGTTTGTAGAAAAGTTTGAAAATATATGATGGGTCTATGAATATGCAACAAGCTAATAAATGTAAGAAATTTTTCCAAAGCAATAAATGTGCTCTTAATTAAATATGAGCACCCAACCAATATAACCTTTTAATTTGTTATTTCTCTTATTGTTTTTTTCCTTTTAATCTTGTATTTATTGGGGATTTTTTGTTCGATTTTTTTCTTTTCCTTTTTTTCCCTTTTTTCTTTTATTAAACTTTTTAAATTTTACCAAGATAACAAACCTCATTTTTCACGAGTGGTTTGAGCGTGGGCAGCGCCAGGGACAAGGGGAGGATTGAAGAGCTCATCTCCTGCAGCCACGGGATCTGAGGGATAGCAAGAGTGGCTCCATCCTCACCACAGCCCTGGCACATCTGGAAACCTCTGGCAGTCATTTCCTGCCCCTTCCCACCCCCACGGGTCACCGAGCCCATCCCAAAAATCCCCCGTGGGAGAGGGTGTGTGGGGGAAGGGGAGGGAGAGGATTCCCAGGAAGCCTCACAAAAACCACCACGGTTTCCTGAGGAACACCAGGAAAAGCTGTGGGCACAGGGGAGCTCCCCAGAGCGGTGCAGGCAGCCTCAAATCACAAAAAAAAATAAAAAATAAATAATAAAAAAAAAAAATCAATCACAGGATTTAGGGAAAAGTCCTTCCTTCAGAAAGGAATGATGGATTTGTCTTTGCAAACAAGCTGTGGGTAGATAAAACCAGCACGGAGAGATAAAAGAAACCATGGGAAGGGTTCCACCGATTGGTGATTGGGAAAAGGGGTATTTGCCTTTACAAACAAACTGGAGGTTTGCTGATAAGTGAAACTGGATATTGAAAATGAAAGAAGCAATGGGGAAAGACCATGAATTCTATAAGAATTAAAAATTAAAAGGGAGGGTTGTACATTAGAGGGGAATCTCAGGTATCAGGTGCTCTGGGAAGTCTGGACCTCTCAGCAAATGAGGAAAAGAGAGAGGGAAATCAGGACAAAAAGGGAGGTGAGTCCTCCAAAAATCTGAGAGATGCCAGGGGAAAGCCCCATGGCCTCTCCCTTTATTTGAATAAAGCAAAAGGACTCCTCTGTCTCCTTTTCCGACACAAACCTCTGGTGTTTACGGATTAATTTTCCCGACAATTCCCACAAGAGAAACATCCCCCGGGGCTCATCCCTCTCCTCATCCCAGCCCAGCCGGGATCTGCTCCTGCTCAGGAGCTCCGGCTCCTCCCTGCTCAGAGCCAGCGGCTCTGGGGACTCCCAAAACAGCGCCCTGCCCTCGTGGAGAGGCAAATCTGCCCCTCAGGGCTTGTTCCTGCAGCAAACACCCCACGGGGATCTGCATCCCCCAGCTCCTCTCCTCGAGGGGTTCATGCATGAAAAAGGCTCCAAAAGCACCCACAGGTGATGGATGGGGACACGGGTGGCACCTCCAGGCAGGTAAACCCCGTGGTTCTGGCACAGCTGGAGCATCCCAGTGCCCTCCAGCAGCCTCACCTCCCTGTCCAGGCTCCGGGCAAGGGGAACCAGCCCAGCCCAAAGCTCGGCATCATCTCCTGCCTGCGGATCTGCTCGGGTGGGAGACTCCGAGCCCGCTCCTGGAGGGATGAGCTCGCTGTTCACCGGGCAGGAGCATGCCAGGATGATGCCAGGATGATGCCAGGACAATGCCAGGACAATGCCAGGACAATGCCTGGATGACACCAGGACGATGCCAGGACAATGCCAGGATGACACCAGGATGACACCAGGATGACACCAGGATGACACCAGGACAATGCCAGGACGATGCCAGGATGACACCAGGATGACAATGCCAGGACAATGCCAGGACGATGCCAGGACGATGCCAGGATGACACCAGGATGACACCAGGATGACAATGCCAGGACAATGCCAGGACGATGCCAGGACGATGCCAGGATGACACCAGGATGACACCAGGACAATGCCAGGACGATGCCAGGATGACACCAGGATGACACCAGGATGACACCAGGACAATGCCAGGACGATGCCAGGACGATGCCAGGATGACACCAGGATGACACCAGGATGACAATGCCAGGACAATGCCAGGACGATGCCAGGACGATGCCAGGATGACACCAGGATGACACCAGGACAATGCCAGGACGATGCCAAGCGCTCCCGGGAAGCCGTGGAAGCTCCTGGGGGGCGCGGGGCTTTCCCCACAGCGATTACATCAGCACGGGAGGATGCGGCGAGGGCGAGGAAGCAGAGGAGAGATGGAAGGATTGCAGAACCTCTCTCCTCGGCTACCCAAGAACAGGAGAACGCTCCCAACCGGTTCGGACCAGAGGGTTCGGCGGCTGCTCCCTCCCCGCTGCCCTCAGCCCTGCCCGGGACATCCACCGGGAGCTGCTCCGGTACCCGACTGGACCCCGGGGGCTGCGGGCACCGGCACCGATTTATTCTTTTAATTGCTGCCTGCAAGAGCCCAGCTTGAGTCACAACCCCCCGGGGAAGAATCAGAACTGCCCGAAGTTTCCTGCTTGATCTGGAAGCGCTGAGACAAAAAAAGCTGGAATCGCTCAATACCCACTCCCTGCAAGTGGATACTCAAGATGAGCTGCCCGTTAATTAGAACCGCAGGGAAGGAAATCCCTTTAGCAAACGCTGGTCCAGAGCCAGGGATGAGTTGGAGGGTAGAAAAGAAAATTTGAGAAAAAAAACCACGAGGCCCAGGAGCTGGGAGAAGCAGCCTCGGCTGCACGGGCACGAAGAGAAAAAAGAGGCACAAACTCAATCCAAGGATTTCTGAACCATCAGCAGCCAGGGCACAGCTGGGGCTCACCCCAAACCTGCCCCGTGCTGACCCTTGGGTGTCTGAGAAGGCGCCATCAAGGAGCTCCCCAGGGCAGACCTGGGGCCCAGGGTGAGAGTTATTTCTGTCACAAAGAGGAAGCCACAACATTTTCAGTTTCCTGCACAAACACACTTCGGGTGCCCTTCCCCTCCCTGGGTGCTCGGGAAGAAGCTGGGAAAGCTCAAGGTTGGCATCAGCAAAATCTGGGAAAGGTGCGGGTGTCAAATCCTCATTGAAGAGGAGGATGAAACCTGTCTGGATCGGAGGAGCCACACCCTGGGGACAGCAGGGACAGCAACCCTGGGACAAACCTGGCCTGATGCTGGGTTACAAGCACCTGTGGGGAGATGCTGGGAAGAGCCCCACGGTGCTGGAGCCAGGGAATTCCATCCAGGATGGAGAAAAGCTGGAGGAAAGGCACCAGGCAGGATTTCTGAAGAAATGCCAGGAGCACCAAAGAGCTCAGAGAATTCTTGGAGGAGGATGAAGCTGCGGCAGAACGCGGGGACTGAGGGTGCAGCTGGGTGTGTGAGTGCTCCACACACACGGAGCAACGCTGCCCTGGGGGTTTAACCCAGAAAAAGGAGCTGATGCTGCTGTTGAGCCGCTCGGGAGCGGGGGAAAAGGAAAATCAATCGGCAGAGAAACTCCCGGTGAGCCCAGCACTGCAGCAGTAACGTGGACACCGAGGAATCAGAGCTCAGCCCGGGGATGGAGCCCCCAGAACCTCTCAGGATCAGAGCTGCTGTCAGCTCAGCACAATCCCAGACACATCCAGGCCCTCCAAGTTCACTCGGCACCCAAAAAACCGAGCACGCCCAACCCATGGACCCCTCTCTGGAGATGGGAGATGCTCCAGGTGCCCCTGACACAAACCCGGCTGTTCCAGTCCCCTGAGCTCCAGGGACACTCGCCACCCACCCGGGACACTCACCCAGGGATGACATCGTGTCCCTCCAGCTCCGGGGGTCCCCGTGCCCACCGAGGCCGTGGGAAAAGCAGCCCCGCGGCTCCGGGAGCTCTCGGATCCCCGATCCCACCACACCCTGGAAGTTCTCACGGAGAGAATTCGAGCCTTGGCAAAGCCCTCGCTGGCAGCCAGTCTCATCAGGCTCATTAAGTGCAATTAAGGCAGAGCGGGCATCCCTCCTATCCCCGCCTCTCTGGGGGATATTTTGCTTTTAGACAAAATAAACACGGAGGTTTTGCGTGGGCTCGGGCAGGTGCTGGCACCGGGCAGCAGCAGCAGGTGGAAACGCCGAGGTCTCCCCAGGGGAAGCCACGGGTGAATCAGCATCCAGCCAAAATTCCAGCTCTCCTCCTGCTCCCAGGGGTGCCCATCCCAGCGCCCCTCAGCCTGGAGAAGAGCACCAGACCCTCTCCCCTTTCCTGGAACAGGAAGAAGCTGCTCCCCACTCTCACTGGGATTTTAAAAACATGGAGAAAAGCATCCCAAACCCCAACCTAAAGTGGAATTTTGTTGCAGCATCACTTTGAAGCTTGTTAGAAGTATATATTCTATCTTTCCACAAAGCTGGTTACAGAACTGCTGCTCCTCTGCCTCCTCCCCAAACCTGGCACAGCAGAACTGCCCAGTCCCCTCCTCCTTCCACACCATCCCTGCTCCCCCTGGGGATCCCAGGACACAAATTGGGGAGGTTTAAACCACACCTTTGGGGCAGGACGTCACCCCAAACCCCAGGGGCTGCATCTCCTCCGTGATTTTCCTTCTCACACAGAGCAAAAGTCATTCCATCGCCCTGACACCTCCTGTCAACAGCAAAATCCAGGAGCTCCTGGTATTGCTGGCAGGTTCCAGGCCAGAGAGGGGCAGGGAGGGAATCCTGGGGAGTGTGATGCTGCTGGAGGAGGATGAAAGAGCCCCACTCCATCCTCATCCACTCTGGCACAAAGGAAAAATCCACAAGGGATCCTTAAAGCTTTCTGCTCCCGCATGGAAAAATCAGCTGGAGCTGTCCCAGGGCAGAACTCGATGTGAGAGTTGGGTTTGGACTTTTGTGGCCGTGCCAGGATGATCCTGGCTCAGCGGGGATCCAGGTCAGTCCCAGATGGGCATTTCCCAGTCCCAGGAAGCACCAGCACCCCCAGTAAAACTGGGGAGGTTCTGCCACTCCGAGATGTGTCACGGCCACCCCTGGGTGACAGGAGAGGTGTGGCCATGCCCTGACCGAGAGCTTTGCTTCAGATATTTTGGGGTTTAATGCTGCTGAAGGGATTTAACCAGAACAAATTAAGATCATTTCCCGTCTTAATTAGTTCTACTTTCACTTCCTGGCACGTGGGAGTTCGGCCTCCTCCGCTGCAGTGAGGAGCTGTGCAGAAACACAGGAGGGACTTTGCAGCATTCCTTTGTCACCATCCCAGCCCTGCCCACACTAAAAAACATCCCCAAAAACTCAGAACCCCTTTTTACGGCCGTATTTCTCCATCCTAAAACAAGAGATTTCCCCTTCCCTCCTCTCACCTCAGAGGAGCCTCGAGGAGCAGCGATTGTGGATCTTGAACAAGAAATCCTCTCCCAGCTCACCCCACATCCCTTGGAGGCAAAAAGGAAGAAGGCTGGAGACATCCTTCATCCTTCCTGTGCCGGGACAATGCGATGGAAATAGCCCGGGAGGAGCAGGAGTGGCCACAGGAGCCACGAGCTCTCGCCTTCCGGCCATTGTCCGGCCAGGACAGCCCGGGCAGAGCCAGAACCCCCCCTCTGCCCCAAAGGAGAGACCCCAAACCCAAAGCTGCTGCCCCAGCTACGGGCCAGGATCCACCTTTACCCAAAGCCCCAAACAAGGGACAGGTTCAATCTGAAACCCCCAAACAAGAACCAGATTCAATCCCAATCCTCACACAAGGGCCAGGTTCAATCCCAAATTCCCAACCAGGACCCCAAACAAGCACCAGGTTCAATCCCAAATCCCCACACAAGAACCAGGTTCAATCCCAATCCTCACACAAGGGCCAGGTTCAATCCCAAATTCCCAACCAGGACCCCAAACAAGCACCAGGTTCAATCCCAAATCCCCACACAAGAACCAGATTCAATCCCAAATCTCCAAACAAGAACCAGGTTCAATCCCAAATCCCTACCCAGGACCAAAACAAGAGCCAGATTTGATCCCAAACCCCCACACAAGGGCCAGGTTCAATCCCAAATCCCTACCCAGGACCAAAACAAGAGCCAGATTTGATCCCAAACCCCCACACAAGGGCCAGGTTCAATCTCAAATCCCCAACCAGAACCCAAACAAAGACCAGGTTCAATCCCAAATCCTCCAGCTGCCCTGGACACGCCACAGTCACTGCTCAGCCTCGGCAGTCAGGGACTTCAGAGCACCACAAAATGCACCACAAACAACTGGCAGGATTTTTCAGTGCAAAGAAAAACCCAGGACACCCAGACAGCAGAAGACACTTTCTCTGGACCCAGCCCTGGGGGTGAAACGAAGCCCCCAGGGAACAGGTTCCACCCTAACTCCCAGTTTTCTCCTCCAGATGGGAGGTTTTCAGCTGCTCCAGCTCACGTCAGCAACTGGAAAACCCTGCAAGGACCCACGTAAGCCTGGCCTGCCCAGGACGCTGCTGACGGCAGCTGAGCAGCAGCAGAACAACTCAAAATCCCCAATCAGTCCCCAAATTTGGGGTTGCCACTCAAGCCGCTGCAGGTTTTTGGTATTCACCTCCCATTTCTGAGGGCTTTAGGAGGGCAAGTTATGGCTTGCACTATCGAGGTGGTGACAGAAGCTGTTTTTCTTTAAAAACACCCCAAAACCATACGTATTTTAAAGGTCTGAGGAGTTTTTAGGGCTGGGATTTCAGGAGTGGCAACACCTGGATGAGCAGCACTTTGGGAGGAAGGGAAATGGGAGGAAGAGGGGGATGGATGATGCCACCCATCCCTGCTCCTTCCACCACCCCCAGAGCCCCCCAGAGCCCCCCAGAGCAGGGGAACCATCCCAGCTCCTCCTGGCCCCTCTTCACCAGCCCAAAAGTGAGGCCAGGCCCTCTCAGAGCTGCTGGTGGCCCCCAGGGCTCCTCCACTCCTCGAACATTCCCAAGTGCATTTCTGCCCTGCTGACGGGTCAAAAATAGAAACCATCAGTATTATTGTCCTGCAAACAAATATAGAAAGATCACATCCTCCCTTGCTGAAAAACGACCCAGCAGGGACCTCTTGGAGCGCAGGCACAGGGCACAGCTCTCTATTTTGGGAACGGGGAACTTGGGAAGTTAGAACAGAATCCTGAAATCTGTGATGTTGACGCACTGCAGCATTAAACACCCATGGAAAAGTCGCCTTCCCCCTCCTCTCCCGGCTTCCCTGGGGTTTTGTTCAGGCTTTCAGGCTCGGGGAGGGTGCTCAGGCTTGCACGACACTCCCAGTGCTGCCCTGGCAGATGGGAACGGCCCCGATCCAGTTTGGGAGTGCTCCTGTCACCACCGTCCCCACTTCAACGCTTCCCAGCTCGCGAGGAAGCGCTGCAGCAGGAAAATCCCATCCCATCCCTGCTCTGCCTCCCAAAGCTCCGAGCAGCTGGCACATTCCTGTCCCAAAGGCAGCTCGAAGGGTTCCCCCAAAAGGGAAGAGTCAGTGCTGAGCCCAGAGCAGGAGAAGCCTGCCCCGACCCCTTTCCCTGTTCCCATCCCTTTTCCCTTCTCCCATCCCCTGCTCCCATCCCCTTTCCCTTCACCCAACCCCTCTCCCTGTTCCCATCTCCTGTTCCCATCCCCTTTCCCTGCTCTTCATCCCCTTTTCCTTCTCCCATCCCCTTTTCCTGCTCCCTGACCCCATCCCCTGCTCCCCTCCCCTGTTCCCATTCCCTTCCCCTGCTCCCATCTCTTTCCCCTGTTTACTTTCCCATGTTCCCATCCCCTTCCCCTTCTCCCATCCCCTTTTCCTGCTCCCATCTCTCTCCCCTGCTCCCATTCCCTTCTCCTGCTCCCATCCTCTGCTCCCATCTCTTTCCCTACTGACTCCGGAGGGAAGGGGGGGGCCCTCAGCCTGAACCTCATTTTTAGAAAGGGAAGATTTCTACTCAAACTCGGCCTTTCCGCGAGTGTTTGTGCCCAACGCACGGGGCCGCTCCCACCCAGCTGGGACCCGGCTCCAGATCCAACCTAATTCCTCAGAAAATGCCTCGGGAGAGCAGAGGAATGCGTCAGGGTCACATCCAGCTGCTGCAAGGGAGGGGAAAATCCACAGGCGAGAGTCCCCAGAATCAAGCCAGTTCTGAACCCCAAATCTGCCCCACAGCACCCCAAGGACCGCTCCAAAATCAAACCAAACCAAACCAAACCAAACCTGCAGGAGCGGCCCCAGCCGGACTGGGAGGGGCTGGGGTGGAGAGGTCACTCCACCATCCCAAAAATCTCCCTTTGTCCCCCCAGGATGGGGAGCAGCGAATACACAGAGCATAACTCACTGCACCCCCTCCCCTCCTCCCCAAAACAAAACACACCCAAAAACAGAAGGGAACAGCTCAGGAAAAACCCGACAGCAACTCCACAACAATTCCAGGCAGTCCCATTCCCAGGAGGAGGCTGCTCTGCCCCTTCCCTCATCCCCCCCTCCACCAGAGCCCCTCGGTGATCCCGGGCCAGGTGCCCTGGGCCAGCCCCCGGGGCCATTCCCTCATTTCATTCCGTGCACATCCCAGCTGGCATTTCAGCCCCCAGCCAGTGCCAGATTTCTCTCTGCTGAGCCAATGCACTTGGAAATACATGACGACTTCAGCAGATTAATTGGAAACACAGCCTGGGTGTTGCAATCCCAGGAATGACTCCAATTTCAGGAACAAATGTTTTCATAGAATCACAGAATCATAGAATATTCAGAGTGGGAAGGGACCCACAAGGATCATCCAGTCCAAGCCCTGGCCCTGCACAGACACCCTAAAATTCCACCCTGGGCATCCCTGGGAGCATTGTCCAAATGCCCCTTGAGAATCTGGCACAATTTCACCAGTTTGATGAACATTTCCAGACTCCACTCACACCTGGGATTATTCTTTTAATGTGGCGTGTTCCAATTAAAAACCTTCTCAAGAAGATTTAAGACACACCACGGAAGGAGAGGCAAGAAGAACAATTTTAGTTTGCTCTGTAAATCTCTTAAAACCTTGCTGCTTTTGAGCATCCCAGGGCTCCTCTCAGCCCTCTCTGCAAAACCAGACCCAAACTCTTCCCCCAAGATGCTGAAAACCCACCAGGGCTGGGAGAGGGATGATGATGGAGGATGAAAACCATTCCTGCTTCCAGATTTTCCACCCCTCCACAGCAAAACCTCTCCCCTTGCAGGGGGTTTCAGCATCACTCGATTTTGCTCTGCTCATTTTCTCTGCTCATCCCTGTTTGCTGCCAACCTCTGCAGCCACTGCAACCCTTCAGAGGCTGAACCTGATGATACTGGAGATCTCTTCCAACCTGAGCAATTCCATGATTCTCCCCTTGCTGCCAGAACTGAAAACTCTTTTTGTGGTCGTGCTGCCGGAGCTCAGGGTGATAAGAGAAGGAGAAAAGCTGGAGAAAACCCTCAGAGCCTGGCAGGGAGCTCTGCTTTGGCATCCCAGGGCTCCTGCAACCCAACAGAAAACTGTGTGGGATGTGGAAGGGGCCTGTGGCTGCTGCTGGAGGGCAAAAGGGGAGCTGGGAGCACCCGAGGGTGGGTGACACCAAAGAGGGGGGACCTGAAGTGGCTCTGGCTGCTTCTTCAGAGCCCTGTTGCTGCTGCAAACACAGGGCAAGCTGAATTTTGGCAGAGGTGGGAGGGTCTGGAGCGAGCCCCTGCCTCACAGGCCCCCGTGGAGGCCACGATTCCAGCGAGATAAAACACATTTGGATGTTCCCAGAGAAATGTGGCTCCTGGAGCTGCACCTCCTCTCCCAGCTGTTTGGCTGCCCCTCTCAGCCCAGCCCTGCCAGAGCTGGAGCCCGAGCCAGGAGGAGCAGCACAGACTGCATAAACCCTCCCCAGAGCCCCCCTGTCCCAGACCAGGCTTAAATCCACAGACCCAGCCCCAAACCCGATTCCCTTCTTGGCCTTTGCCTCACAGAGCTCTTTTTTTTTCCTGCATGAAAACCACAATTCTCAGCCAGATCTTTGGGGTGTGATTCTCCTCCCTGCCATGAAGACAATGTAAATCAGAGCGTTCCTGCCATTAATCTGGATAATCTGACAAAATAAAAACCACTGGATTTTGTGATGAGATTTGGGAGTTTTGCTCATCCCAGGGATCTTTCTTTGGGGCGTCCCCATCCCTATGACTGGGAGATCATGGGCTGATGCTGAGCACATCCAAAACATGCTCAGTATGGGAGTGGGAAGCTCTGCTGTGAGCTGGGCTGAGGGGTCAGGCTTGCTGGTCAGTGGCAGAGCTCTGGCCAAGCCTCATCTCTCATTCCCAGGGTCAGGAATGTGCAAGAGCTGCTGCGAGGGGATGACCACAGAAGCCACGTGGACAGAGGGAATGTGGAGGGGGTTTTGCAAGGATCTGCTCCAGCCTCATCCCCCTGCAAGCCAGGAGATGCAGGAGGAGCAGGGAGGACACACGGATTCGTGCAGATCCAGCACACGCCCCAGCTCCACAAATCCTTCTGCAAGTTTCTCTGTCCCACCTCCAGATGTGCCAGAACCCCGTCCTACACCCTGCACCCCTCCCAGGCACACCCTGCACCCTCCTGGCTCTCCTGGCACCACGTCCCAGACACGTCCACGTGGGGTTGGGCTGGTTCTGGCTGTGGTGGAACCAACATCGCCCCAGTTCCAGCACCCAGCTCCCCCCAGCCCTGATCAGCACCAGCACTGATCCAGCCCAGCCCCAGCTGGGACAGAACCTCCACCCAGGCACACTTGTCATGACAGAAACCCCGAGAGTGCAGCAGGGTCCCGCCAAGGCAAAAACAACCCGAACCCTCCCAGCTCCCTGCTCGTGACGGAGCTTTCAAGGGTTCGTCATCGGCGCTGATACAAATCCACACCTCAGAGCACAAACAAGGAGGCGGGTCCCGCCAAGGCAAAAACAACCCGAACCCTCCCAGCTCCCTGCTCGTGACGGAGCTTTCAAGGGTTCGTCATCGGCGCTGATACAAATCCACACCTCAGAGCACAAACAAGGAGGCAGCCAAGGAACTGCAAATGAGACTCATGGAGCCCTGGGTGAGACTTGTGGAGCTCTGGATGGGACCATGGAGCTCTGGATGAGACCCATGGAGCTCTGGATGGGACCCATGGAGCTCTGGATGGGACCATGGAGCTCTGGATGGGACTCGTGGAGCCCTGGCTGGGGCTGCAGCCACTGCAGATGTTTTTCCAGGGACTCCCCGTGCTGTGGTTTGACACGAGCACTGAGCAGATGCAGCACTGTTTGTACAGGAGGGATGAGGCCGAAGCACAAAGCACGACACCAACACATCCTGCTCTGCTCCAGCCACCAAAGGAGCCGAGGTCTCTGGTGTCCTGTCCCCAAACAACCAGCCTGGGCTTCCCCATCACCTCTCCCTGCAGGGCAGGGCCTCCTTTCTGCAGCTTTGAGCCTTTTGTGAAGTGGGGAGCACAGTGCTGACACAGCACTGAAAGCATCAGAGAATCACGAGTCCTTCTTCCCACCTGATGTCCCATTTCCTTCCTCCTGATGTCCCATTTCCTTATTCCTGATGTCCCATTTCCTTCCTTCCTTCTCATGCCCCATTTCCTTCCTCCCACCTGATGCTTTCTGGCACCACCCGAAAGCCCAGACTCAGCCGAGGCCGAGTCCTGCAGTGATTTTGGAAGGCTCCAGCAGGGCCTGGCCAGGAGCAGCATCACCTCTCATGGAATGCTCCCCCCGGAGCAGGAGGATGCTCCAAGCACCACCGAGAGCTGCAGGCTCTGAGCGCTCCCTCTGCACTCCCTCCCCGAGCATTTCCAGATTTTGGGGCACCACAGAACCCCAGATTTTCCAACCCAAATCCAGGTCCAGTGAGTGCCAAAGGCCCTCCTGGGCCAGCTGTGTCCTGCAGGGGGATGGGCACAGCCACAGGTGCCCATGTCCCTACAGGTGCCCCATGTCCCTACAGGTGCCCCGTGTCCTTACAGGTGCCCCATGTCCCTACAGGAGGTTTGTGTCCCTACAGGAGCTCTGTGTCCCCACAAGAGCCCTGTGTCCTTACAGGTGCCCCATGTCCCTACAGGAGCTCTGTGTCCCTATAGGAGCTCCGTGTCCCTACAAGTGCTCTGTGTCCCTACAGGTGCCCCATGTCCCTACAGGAGCTCCTTGTCCCTACAGGTGTCCCATGTCCCTATAGGTGCTCTGTGTCCCTACAGCAGCTCCGTGTCCCTACTCGTGCCCCGTGTCCCTACAGGAGGTTTGTGTCCCTTCAGGAGCTCTGTGTCCCTACAGGTGCCCTGTGTTCTTATAGGAGCTCTCACCCTAGAGGTGCCCTGGGTCCCTACAGGAGCTCCATGTCCCCAAAGGTGCTCCGTGTCCCCACAGGTCCCCACTGGACATTTGCCTTGCTGGGTGATGCTCCTCTGGCAGAGCTCCTGGGACAGCAGAGCCCGTGTGCTCACGGCCTCAGGTCCAGCCCTTGAGCTCAGCTCAGTGGGAAACCTCGGCTTTGGAAAGGTTGCGCTCGCTGTGATGCAACCCGGGAGATTTTGGTCATCCCCGGCTGTTTCCAAGGGGACGAGGTGGAGGAACCAGGCTGGTTTAGGATGCTGTAACCCCACCTCCCTTCCTCTCCCTCCCCCATGGCCCCGAGCCCTTTGCTCACAAGGTTCCTGCAATTCCTGGCCCTCGGCTTCGAGGCTTCCGCCACCATCTGGGCTCCATTTAGGGGAGCTGATGTTTTTCACAGGGCTGTAATCTAAACTTTGGGATTGAGTTTACATCTCACATACCAGCGTCTCACCACCGGGCCCGGCGGCTGCTAGCCCTGTGCCGGCAGCTCTGGATACCTGGGAATGGTGCAGGGATCCCAGATCAGGGACCACATCTCTGCATCCAGCCAGGCACTGCCCCTGCCAGTGGGTGAGAGCCCAACAAGCCAAGGATCAACGCAGCTTGCCCCGGGAGGCTGCGATGGGACACAAAGCCCAACATCAGTGTTATCCATCTCCAGCAGCAGGAAATTCCCCAGCTCGGGCAGCTGGAGATGTGAGCGTGGGAAGCAGAAGCAATTTGGGAGCAGGGATGTGGAACAGCAGGTCCACAAAGCCTTGACCCACCTCAGGGTCCAGTGAGGCTCCTGACCCAGCACCCCCCAGGCACCCCCAAACCTCCACAGCTGCCCTCAGCCTTCCTCCACCCCTCCTCATCGGCTGCAAGGTGGGCAGAGCTGCAGGCTGTGTCCAGAGACAGCCAAGGTGGCTCGATCCCAGCAATCCACAAGGCTCAGCCAAACCCAAAAAATAATGTTTTCATTCTTTGACTTTTCAGGCAGGATTTAGTCATTTGTGGACACGAGGCCTTGGCAGGGCTGCGCTGCCTCCGCTCACCTACCCCAGCCTGGGGCTGTTTACGGCGGCAGAGAATTGGAAGGAGAGGGAAGATTTATGGTTTAATCCAGGTGAATTATTCCTGCTTGCTTCACGGAGCCTGAAGCTGGTGGGGAAAGGGGGAATTTAGCATCCCTGCACAGCCAAGGATGGACCCAGCGCAGGAGATGAGGAGTCACAACCATCCCACCCCCACAGCTCCACAAACAAACCCAGCAGGACTTGAGCCTCATCCACATAATAATGGCTAAAAAATGAGTTAAGGGCAGAGAAGCCAAGGCCTGGCTGGGCACACTCATGGTAAAAGTCAGAGTGGCTGAGAGCTGTGCTGCCAGAGGAGAAAAGCAGATTCTACACCTTGTGGGGCTGTGCAGGTCCTGTTGAGTGCAGGACACTCGGGGCTGCAGGGAGAAGGGAAGGGATGATGGATCCAGGATCCTTGGGGCTGCAGGGAGAAGGGAAGGGGTGATGGATCCAGGATCCTTGGGGCTGCAGGGAGAAGGGAAGGGGTGATGGATCCAGGATCCTTGGGGCTGCAGGGAGAAGGGAAGGGATGATGGATCCAGGATCCTCGGGGCTGCAGGGAGAAGGGAAGGGGTGATGGATCCAGGATCCTTGGGGCTGCAGGGAGAAGGGAAGGGGTGATGGATCCAGGATCCTCGGGGCTGCAGGGAGAAGGGAAGGGATGATGGATCCAGGCCCCAGGGTATCCCTCAGGAACTCTCCATGCCCAGGATCCAACACGAGCTCCATTCATCTCCTCACCTTGGTGTCAGATCCAAACCTCCCAGGCACAAGCCCAAGGCTTTATCTGCTGTCCCCTCCCTCCTCCCACGTTTGTTATTAAACCAACTCCGGCCACGTATCTGCAAATCCTGCCTCTTAAACCAGCAAAGCTACACCACAGCTCCTGGGTGCCACACTGTCCCACAGCCCGTGGGATTCCAGGAGCTCATCCCCACACACCCTTCTGCCTTCAAAGCTCATCCAGGATCCCACCAGGATCCCACCATGACCAGGATCCCACCATGACCAGGATGCCACCACCACAAGGATCCCACCACAATGAGGATCGCACTACAACGTGGATCCCACCATGACCAGGATCCCACCACAACCAGGATCCCACCTCGACACTTCTGCATTTTCACCTAAACCACCCAAAGCATCCCTGAGGCTGAAGCAGCCAAGTGGAGTGAGTTTCTTATGGTGAGGGAACCATTCCAAAGCAGAGCTTCGTAACCAGGCTGGGACAGAGCTCGGAGACACAACAAGGATTTGCTGAGGCAACCCTGGGATCAGCAGCACAAACCCATTCAGGCTGGCCAGTGGCAGGAGGAGCCATCCAAGGAGCCTCTGTGCCCTGCAGGCACTGCAGCAGAAGTTGCACAGCTGTCCTGGACTGGGAAGGACAGATAAGGCTCAAATGATTCATTCAGTGTAAATCTTTATTTGTTCTTGCTTACCCAGAAGAGCCAGCAGCTGCTAATGCTAAACTGGGCCGGCTCCCAAGCGCAGACAAAGGCCTGCAAAAATGGCTTTAAGGAGGAACTGCCTGTTCAGAAAGCAATCCTAGAAGAGGGAGTTAGAAAGAGGGAGTGCAGCGTGGCAAAGGAGGAAGAGGAAGCCGGAGAGCACCTAAAAATAAATTTTAAAAAAAGCAGCGAGGCGCAGGACAAAGGCCTCGCGTGCACGTGACTGTTCCCCGCAGCGTAGGCAGGATGCGAGCTCAGAACACAACACTCCCTCCCCAGCAACCCCACGTACAGAGCCCCAAACACCTCCCAGCTCAGCCAAAGCCACCACCAGCACCTTCCCCACCCAGGACAGGCTTCTTTTCCCCTGTGCCATAAATCCTCCAGGTGCAGGATGCTGTCTGTGCCCCAAACTGGGCATGACTAGCTCTGGGGTGGAAGTACACCAAACCCAGCAAGGCTGGAGTCAAGATAGAATAGCTTGAAAATGTTAAAGGAATCGAAAGGGAGTCTGGAAAATGAGGTTTCTCCCAAGAAGCACCCTCAAAAACAGCCAAAGTCCTGTGGAAGCACTACCCAGGGATTCCCCAGCATCCCCCCGGGCAGTGCCTTCACCAGACCTGAGCAGAGCTGGTGAGTTCACTCTGAAACAGCCAGAAAACGCAACAGAAAACACTGGAAACCCAAAAGAGCCTGTCCTGTGTCTGCTGCTGCAGCTGTTGCTCCCCTCCCATGGCTGCAAAGCTGCAGAACGACCCGAGCTGGGACCCTCCTGCAGGACATCAACCCTCAGTGCCCTGAGCCTGCCCTGCTGGTGGCTGTGCACATCAACCCTCAGTGTCCTGAGGATCCCATCACCACAAGGATCCTACCACAGGCAGGATCCCTCCAGGTTGAGGATCTCACCAGGATGAGGATCCCAACACGATGAGGATCCCACCACGACCAGGATCCCACCATGACCAGGATCCCACCACGATGAGGATCCCACCACAACACGGATCCCACCATGACCAGGATCCCACCATGATGAGAATCCCGCCACGACATGGATCCCCACCACAACACGGATCCCACCACAATCAGGATCCCACCACGATGAGAATCCCACCACGACCAGGATCTCACCACAACATGGATCCCACCACGACCAGGATCCCACCACAACACGGATCCCACCACGATGAGAATCCCACCACGACCAGGATCTCACCACAACACGGATCCCACCACGATGAGAATCCCACCACGACCAGGATCATCCACCTTGCTGCTGGCCTTGCCCACCCAACCTTCGGTGCCCCGATCCTGCCCCGCCCTGGCCGTGCCCTCGGGACCCCGGCGCGGGAGCTCCACCCCAGGTCCAGGAGCGAACCCGGCGTTCCCTCTCCGTGCGCATCCCGCAGGATGCTCCCTGCACACCTTCCCCCATCCCTGCAGGGAAGGAACAAATCCCCAGCGATGGGAGAGGCACTTACAGGACGGGCTGAACATCACCAGCGTGGTGGAGATCTCCAGCCCCGGCGCAGCGCCCTGAGAACATCCAGAGAGTTCCGCTCCCGAAAAGCCGCGGCTCCTCATCCCGCATTCACTTCTGCTTCATCCCTGCCACCCACCCGATCCTCGGAGCAGCAGGGAGAGCATCTGAGCCGTGCCGAGCTGGGTCAGACACAACCGGAGACCGCGGAGCAGCCTCTCAGAACTGACTCATCCCGTCCCGGAGCGGCTCCGGCAGCGCTTATTTCATCCGCACACAGCCTGGATGTCTCAGAAGCGCTGCCGAGCTGGGCTGTGCCCACGCCGTCCCCTCGGAGCCAGCCCGGGCCAGCCCTGCATGGCACTCGCTGCCGGTCCTCACACCGCGGTCCCTGAGCTCATGACTGAATAACGCCGGCGAGCCAAGAATAGAGACCTTGAAGTGAAACCTCCCGGGATTGGCAGCTATTTCGGGCTCTCTCAGCCGCCGGGGCTGCGTGACATAAGAGGATATAAAAGAGGAAACTCTGCACAACAACTCTCACCTCACCGAGACAGACTCGGCTAGCAGCAGGTAGGGCTGCTGCGAGCGCCCTTGGGGCGAGCCCAACGCTGTCACAGCCCCCGAGGACACCCCTGGTGCTCCCAACCCCAAATTGTCGGCACACCCGGACCCCCCCAGCGGGCTCTTCCCAGCCCCCAAAGAGCCCCGAATATCGCCAGGGTTGAGCCCACCGGGAAGTGCAGAGCTGCAGCCCGGTAGCCCAGTGTGGCCACGGCTTCTTCGTGCTGGGATGTGGCCAAACCCCAGCAGAAGCCACCTCCCGCACAGCCCACGGGGAGCTGAGCTTGTTGCCACAGGTTCAGCCTGCTCAGGCACCTCCGTGGAGCAGGAATTGCACAGATCCTGCTGTGGCCAAAGGAGCCTCAAAGGGAGCCGACAGCACGAGGCAACTGGAGCACCCCCAAAACCCAGAGCTCTAACCCAAAGCCCAAAGTCCAAAGCCCAAAACCCAAAGCCCAAAGCCTGAAGTACAAAGTCCAAAACTCAAAGCTCAAAGCTCAAAGCCCAAAACCCAAATCCTGAAATCCAAAGCCCAAAACCCCAAGTCCAAAGCCCAAAACCCCAAGTCCAAAGCCCAGCTCTGCCCAAGCAGCCCCTTTCAGCTCCCAGCTCAGCTCACCCCTGGAAGGAAAGGCTGGGATTGCACCCAGCCACAAGATGTGGGAAGAAAAGATCTGGTCCTGGTTAACAACCAGCACCAAGATTAACACAGGGGAATTCAAGTGGCAATTCTGGAATTCTGGAATTGCAGTTGATTTGAACCCTTAGATAACTGGGACAACAAACACACAATTTGCAGTTTCTGGAGATCACACTCAGCACCTGAAACCAGTCCCTGCCAGTTCACAGCATGTCCATCCCATCAGCAGCTGCATTTGAATTCTCGTGATGCCAGCGTGCTCTGCCAGCTCACTCACATCCCCAGAAATTTGCTTTCTCCTGGGTTTTTGGGCAGAAGTAAATCACCAGTAGGGATTGACAGAGTCTGCAGTGCTAATTAGGAGGGAATTCCTCCCTGTGAGGGTGCTGAGGCCCTGGGATAGGATGCCCAGAGAAGTTGTGGGTGCCCTTGGATCCCTGGCGGTGCCCACAGCCAGGCTGGACAGGACTTGGAGCAAACTGGGACAGGGAAAGATATCCCTGCCCATGACAGGAGTGGGACTGGATGAGCTTTAAGGCACCTCCCAACCCAAACCATCCCATAATTCTGTGAAACAACTGAATTCCCCCAAAACAGCTTCATCTGTTCTAAAAACACCCTCCAAAACTTACACAGGGCACAAGGTGGGGACAGGGCAGCTCTGATCCCATCCCCCATGCAGACAGTGACAGCCAAGGGAGGCCTCCCAGTTAAACCCCGCTTCCAAAGGCTGGGTAACCATCACAGGGCACAGATCTGCTTAACGTGCAGTTCAATTATCCCAGTGTGACCCAGCACCGCTGTCCCCTTGCCAGCAGGTGACAGGGCCCAGACAAACCCTGGGACTGTCCCTCACCATGGGGACCCTCCCTGGGATGTTGTCACCTCCCCTCTGTGTCCAGCACTGCAGAGAGGGGTTGGTGCAGTCTGGGAAAAAGGAAAAGGCTGAGGTAGGGATGATCCTGAGCTCCTGCATCCAGGAGTTCTGTGGTGCCTCCATTCTGGGACAGCAAGGAGACAATGCCAGGCCCTGCTGTGGACATCAGGACAGAGGGATCACACTTCCAAAGGTGACACAGAGGTGACAGGAAGGACATGGCAAAACCTGGGAGTGAGCAAGGAGGGAGCAGGGACACCACAGAGACAGCTCTGCTGTGAATATTCCCACCCTGCAGCCACTGAAGTTAACCCAAACAGCCTCCCCAGAATTGCTGAAGGCAGCTGGATGGAGCAAAGAGGCCGAGGCAGGAGCACAAGAGACAATTTTCATGTGGAAGCTGCAGCCCCAGGCTGCATAGGAAAGTTATCATCAGTGCATCAAGCCCTGGGCAAACCTGGGGAATTTACATAAGCCTTGAAGTTTAGGAAAGCATAAAGGAAGAATGAAATGCAGAGAGCAATCCTGGCTTTGTCTCCAGCACTGCAAGGAAGTTCTCCACGTTTTCTGTGCTGCCCAAGGCTCCCCTTACGCAACAGGGCTTGTGAAAAAGCAGCCTCAGCATCATCAGTTTTCCCCTCCCTCGAAAGAGAGATCCTCCTTCCATCAGAGATCCTCCTTCCATGGGAGGTCCTCCCTCCCTGAAAGCTCAAGAACGTCCCCAGAGAACCAATCCCAGCACCAAATCCCGACTCCTTCCTGCAGCTTTTTCCAGAAAAACTCCCTGGAGCTGAACTCCGAGGCACTTCCAGGACTGCAGGATGCTCCAGAGGCTCCTGGGACACATTGCTTTCTTTCAGAGCAGCAGATGACCCAAGTGAAACAGGGGAGGACCCAGGGAAACACTGGGAGGATGTTTTGAGGTGACAGGGACACCCCACAGACACAAAAATTCTCTCCACAAAGAGAAACGAGTCTCTCCTGGAGACCAGTGTGAGCCACCCCCAGTTCCCAGCTCTTCCCCCAGCTCCTGCACCTCTGTCCTTCTGTTCTCCACCTTTGGTCCCACTTTTCCAGCACGGAGCCCTGAGCTTGCCCAGCTCAGCAGGGTTTGTTTTGCACTGGTGTGAGCTGTGTTTTGATCCAACTCTGCAGTGCAGCCCCGTGGAAGAGCCAATTCTCCCGCTGGCACCGTTCCTGCTCCTGGATACCAACAGCTCCCGGGACAAAGCCCGATGGATCCGGGTGTGGGGGGTGGTGAGGGTCAGGGCAGCCAGACCCCGAGGAAAAACCCATGAACACCATCCTAATTCTTCTTCCAGCAGACCACACCTTGCCTTGAGACTGAAATTTTAGGTTGAGGAGACACAAACCCAAAGGTGGGGTGGGATCAGATGGTCACTGCCTCACTCCAGGCCAAGACCTCAATGGAAACCCACCCTTAGGATATCCCCCTCCCTGGATGACAGCGTGGCACTGACTCAAGGCTCTTTCCTCAGCATCCTCGGGTATTGCCCAAGAGGCGCCGTGGTGACAGGGACATGTGGCACCCACGGCTCTGCCACCTCATCGCCGCCGAGCTGCCTCCAGCCCTGCTCCCCCTCCAAGGTGAGGCTGGGAAATCTCCAAACTCACTCCAGCGGGCTTTTGGGCACTGTTTGCTATTTATAGTGTGACAAGTGACTGGGTCAGTGCCACCCAGGCCTCCCAAGCTCTGCCCAAACTCAAACCCGAGCGGTCGAATCCTGCTCGGCGCTGCCGGAATTCAGCGCATTCATTCAGAGTTAGCAACTGCTGCTATATCGGGAAGACAGCTCCAAAGGAAGACAGAGCTCTCCAAGACAGAGAAAAAAACAAAAAACAAATCCCTCGCCTGCAGTCTGCTCTCCTAAATTTCCTCTGCTTGGCTTAACAAAACCCGGGCTTTTCTACTAAAATGTGAACATTTTGCAGCCCTGCACGCCCCTGAACTCTGGACACCCCCTCGGAAGCTTCATGACTCCATCACATCAAACAGCAAATGTGCCAACTCACACCTTCCCTGAGTGACAGAATTGTCCCAAACAAACCCTGGCCCTGCCCTGCCCTTTGGGAAAGGCCCCTGGAGCAGAGCAGCCGGCCCAAGGAGGTGACCAGAAACAAACCCTGCGTGTGAAGGCACCAAAAATCATCCCGGGACTGCAGGGCTGCTCCCAGCAGGGCTTCCCCAGGGATTTTTAGGGTACTCAGAAAAGCAGACAAGGACCGGCCGTGCCGGGTGAGAGCAGGAGCTGCGGTCACAGAGCCCACTCAGGACAGGCAGGACACTCTGCTGTGTCCGTGTGTCCCCTCCCCACCTCGGCAGGGACACAGGAGTCAGCAGAGAAGCCGCTCACGGGGAGCCGGCAGAGCCTGAACGGGACACGGATGCATTCCTGCCCTCGGGGAGCATAGCAAGGCAGTGAGACACAGACACCGGCGAGCACTCCAGGACTGACTCACCTCCCTCCTGTGCTGCCCCAGAGAGCAGCGACGGGCCTGGATGGAGATCAAAAGGTAATAAATCAGATCAGAACAACTCCGGCTTGATGTTTGAACCAGAGATGGAAGAGGAGATTCGCCACCTCCCCTGCCGGAGTCGGGCAGCGGGGCAGAAGGAGCTGCCTCTCGTTTCGGAGCCTTGCCAGCACACTTGTTTGTTTTTTTCCCCTCCTCAAGGTCCCAGCTGTTAAATCTATGATTGCAGGATTTCCCAGACTCACTGAAAAAGCACGTATGCCATTGTGTCCTACTGCTGGAACAGGAAAAAGCCTGAAAATCTGAGCCACAGACTCCAAACACACAAGGTCTCCTTACAACCGACGTTTTCAAGCCTCATTTTTCTTTCAACAGTTTCTAAATGGTTCAGAGCTTTGCAGCACTGCCTTTCAGCTTCTCCAGAATTGTTCCTATCCCAGTGTCCCACGCTGGGGGAACTTTTTTGGCATCAAAGCCATTAATGTGACCACTCACACACATCCCCAGAACCTCAGAGGACTTTGGGCCACCGGCCCTGGTGGAAGTCGGGCCTTGACTCCAATTCCCAGCCAGCCAAATGTGAATACAGAAACCAGGGCCAGTCACTTGTGCTCCAGCCACCTGAATTCCCCATCTCCCAACACAAATCCAGCCCCACAGTGGGAGGAGGACACGGAGTTTCTCTCTTTGCTGCTCCACAGAGAACACGGTGTCAGTGCTGAAACGCCTCTGCCAGCCCAGAGCCGCCCAGGACAGCAGCCAGAACCCAGCCAAAAACCTCTCCCTGCCCCGGGGAGGTTCCCAATGAAGCCATTTAATAACTGCAGGAAAAGACAGGCTCCCATGTGCCTGTCCAAGCTCACCTCCATCCCTGTGCATGGGATGGGATCCACCCTTGGAGCAGCCCTGACAATGGGATCTGTCCCTTCCCAAAGGACATGTGTGATGGGTACAGGACCCTGCTCAGGACAGGTGTAACCCCACTGCCACCCCACACGCTCCCAGCTGAACTCCCAGCCCCACTGCTGCCATTTTCGTGCTCCCACTTCCTGCTCACATCAGGCAGAGAGAGTAGGAAGTGCTGAAATCCTCCGACCCTCGCTGCAAACCAGGAAGCGCCTGAGATCTCCTGAGAAAGGCTGAGATTTCAGGCTGGAACCCTCTGCAAACATCTGGTCAGAGGCATCGCATCCGGACCCTCGGAGCGGGGCCCACGCTCCCCATCCTCCCCGAGCTCTGTCTGCTGGAACAAACCTGGGGCAGGACCACTCACAGCTCATCCTGTAGGGAAAACCCTAACGCAGAATCCAAACCCTCCGGCCACTCGCTTCCCTCCCTCTTCCCACCTCATCTCTCCTGCCTCATCCCAGTCCAGCACACCCCATACCTCCTCTGCAGGAGTCTCCCAATATCCCATTACTCAGCAAAGCCTCCAGACCACAGATAACACCTCTGCCATGGAAAAAGGGGGTGGGAAGCTGCTTTCTGGGAGCCCAGGGACTGCCAGCACTGGGCAAACCTTGGATGGTGCACAGATCTGTGGGTTGCACTGGCCTGTGGCTCTGGCAGGCAGATCCAGGGGGATTTGGGGCATCCACAGCTCTTTTCCCAGGGATTTGGGGAATCCACAGCTCTTTTCCCAGGGATTTGGGGAATCCACAGCTCTTTTCCCAGGGATTTGGGGCATCCACAGTTCCTTTCCCAGGGATTTGGTGCACCCACAGCTCTTTTCCCAGCACACATCGTTTTTCCACAAAGTGTTTGGAGAGAGGTGCCCTTTCAGCAAATGCACCAAGGGCAGACCCAGATGCTCCTCTGCCCTCACAGCCCCGCTGGCCCTTCCGAAGGGAAAGGCAACCGGATTAGCACAAAAACATTCCAGCAAACCACAGGCTCGGCTTTGCCACGGCCGAGCACTTGCTCTCCAAAGCAGCCACGGGGCCTCGCTGGACCCGGGTGAGCCGGGACTCGTGAGCCTGGGCTGGGTCCCTCAGCTCTGGCAGCTTGTCCAGGCTGAGCCCCCGCAGCCACACGCACACATTCCATGGGACACGGGCTCCTCCGGGCTGGATCAGCTGCTCTGCGAGTCGCCATTCCCCTGATGGGGTGGCACCCGGGGGTGACAGGGGGTCACCCACACCCCAGCGAGCCCCGGCTGCAGCCGCAGACCCCAGGCAGGCACTGCCGGGATCCGACACACCCGGGATGAGCGCTCCCCATCCAGCCCACCCCGCTCCCTGCTGCGAGCAGCTCCCAGGGCCACACGGAGCATCCCCAACCCCCCCAGGAGCCCGCCAGCCCCGGGGGGCTGCGGGAGATGGAGAGGGGGCGAGCGGAGCCCATCGGAGCTGGGGCTGCTCCATCCTGCGGGGAACGGGAGGCGGAGAAGTGACCCCACAACCCCCCCGGGGTGGGGTGACAGACCCGCGACTGGCCCTGGCCGCGGTGGAGCGGCCGCCGTCCCGGTGTCCCGGTGTCCCCTTGTCCTTTTGTCCCCTTGTCCCGGTGTCTCCTTTTCCCGGTGTCCCCTTGTCCCGATGTCCCGGTGTCCCGGTGTCCCGGTGTCCCTTTGTCCCCTTGTCCCGGTGTCCCCTTGCCCCGGTGTCCCCTTGTCCCGACGTCCCGGTGTCTCCTTTTCCCGGTGTCCCCTTGTCCCGGTGTCCCGGTGTCCCTTTGTCCCGGTGTCCCCTTGTCCCGGTGCCTACCTTGGTCTGGCGGCGGAGACCGAGGCGATGCCGGAGCGTTTTTGGGCGGGGGCAGCGAGGCGGGGGTGGCCCCGGCCGGGCCGCGCGGGGACTCCGCGGGCTCCGGCTCCACCTGCGCCGCCGCTCCGGAACCGGGCGGGCGGAGCGGGGCGGCCCCGGCGGGAGCTGCGGGCGGTGCCGCTCCGCCCCCGGGACGGGCCGGGACCGGACGGGCCGGGGGCGGGTGGTGCGTTAAGGGTCAGAGCTCCGCGACACGAGGGACAGGGAGAGGCGAATTCCAGCGGCTGGAGAGAGCCGGGCAGTGGGAATCGTGCTGGTTGCCAAATTTGACCCCGACCCCGTCCATCCCGGGTGACGGCGGAGCCACCAAAGTGCTGGGAAAGGGGCGGCAGAACGGCCCAAACTGGGGAAAGCTCCGTGCACCGAGTTGGAGCCGAGCGCTCCCGCCTGGCACCTCCCATTCCCGGTGTTCCGCTCTCTGCCCGGGGTCCCCCATTGACGCCGGGGGACCGGGACAAGGCAGCTCCAACTGCACCGGGGCCAGCAGGGATGAGCCGGGGCCAGGAGAGTGGGAGCATCCTGCGGGATGAGGTGAGCACAGGAGAGTGGGAAAATCCCACGGGATGAGCTGAGCTGAGCACAGGACAGCGGGAACATCTCGAGGGATGGGCACAGCACAGGGGGAACATCCCGAGGGATGAGCTGAGCACAGGACAGTGGGAGCATCCTGCGGGATAAGCTGAGTCGAGGACAGGACAGTGGGAACATCTCGAGGGATGAGGTGAGCACAGGACAGTGGGAAAATCCCACGGGATGAGCTGAGCTGAGCACAGGACAGCGGGAACAACTCGAGGAATGGGCAGACCACACGAGAGCAGGGACATCCCGAGGGATGAGCAGAGCTGAGTTCAGGACAGCGGGAACGAGCTGGGCACAGCACAGGGGGAACATCCCCACGCAGTGACCGGGGGAACCGAGCACCACAAAGCAAGAAACGGAACAGAGTTCAGAGCGAAGGAGGGAGGGAGGTGCCCGTGCTCAGGGGCTTCAAATCCTATCCAAAAGTACAGCGAGACCCCGAGGTTCCCTCACTTGGGCAGAGCTCCTCCGAGAGGGAGCAGCTGCTCTTCCAGGAAATCCAAAACGCGTGGGGATTCTCCAACAACTGAATTACACTTCTCTTTTCCGAGGAAGAAATCACTTCAAAGCCAGTCCCGGGGTGAGGAGCTCGGCTCAGCTGCAGCCCCGGAGTCTCTGGGGTCAGTGGGTGCAGTGAGACAGCACCGAAACACGGGTGGGCAGGGATGTGCTTTTGCTGAGTTATTTTGCTCGCTTTTATGTCACCAAAACAGCTCTGGGAAGTTACACATCGAGCTCACGGGCCGGCACATTCGTAACCCCACTCACAGAACAGTTATTTTCAGTACCCACTGAAGCTAGGAGGTTTCACGGTGCCTCTCACCCACCTCTGGGGCTTTCCTTTCCCCTTTAATTTATACCTGTCCTCTCCAAGATCAGCCTTTCCTTCCTTTTCATTTCCAAAGCTTCTTGATCCACAGTAAAACCTGGCAAAACCTCACATGAGGAGAGGCACAGCCCTCAAACAGCAGCTGACAGCTCAGTCCAGAGCAGTGCCAGCAGCTTTTTCAATAATTCAGAATTACCGGGGTTACACTTAATGCCTCTCTGACTTGGAAAATAGAACAGAAGTCTCAGCCCTGGTCCCTTCAGAGCCCCAGCAACACCCAAATCGCCCTGACAAGGTTTTTGTGACTAACAGCTCATTCTGAGAGCAGTCAATAACTTCACAACTAAGTCCCAGCGGGGCCCACTCTGCATAAATTTGAATATTACAGCGTGGAGCCAACCAGAGGTGAGAGTGGTGGGGACCATTCTATGGTTTACACTTCAGAGCAGCTGGAAGAGGGGATTCATCCTCCCCATCGAGCTCTTTCTGCTGCCCAGTGCCCTGAATTCCCTTAAATCCATCATTCCAAAGGTTCGAACTCATCAAGAAAGACAAGCTGGGCTCAACCAGCCCCAGAATTCCTGCACATTTCTGGTGTAGAATCGTGGAAAGGAATCATGGAACAGCCTGAGTGGAGAGGGAGCCACAGGGATCATCGAGTCCAATCCCTGTGTCTGCACAAGGCACCCCCAAAAACCACAGCACAACCCATGGGAATCTACCCAGGCACATCCTGGAGGAATCTGGTGTTTTTCTCCTACAAAATAACAGCTCGGATTTGGGACGGGCTGGAAAACCAGTTTTCCTGGTCTCTGTATTCAACTTGGAAATTTGTGAATTTTTCCCAATCCCATTTTGAAATAGAAGCAGCAGAAGGAGCAGCAGCCTGGCTTCTCCTGTTACAATCCCATTCAAAAATTACACGCCCGTGAAGAGCCAAACCTGCCTCTGAGAGCAAACAGGAGATGAAGGAGACCTTCCTCCATCAGGGTGAAGAGCTCAGGCTGAATTACTGGGGAATTTCAGCAGCCAAGCAGCCCCGGGGAGCAACGGAGATCATTGAACCGAGATTATTTTGGAAGCACAGCTGGTATTTTTAGAAACGAGACGCTGCTTCCCTCTCTGAGCGCCTCCTCCCCTGGCTCAGCCAGGCTGGGCTCTGCTGTGCCAGTCAAGGGGGATATTGCAGAACTTTCTGCTGGTTGAGAAAGCCAGGGGTTATTTGGATCCGTGGAGATGGATGAGCTTCACCCCCACACGTTGTGCAACCCTCAGACCTCGGTGGAGGAGACAAAAGCGCTCAAGGCTGCCCAGGCTCGTTTGGGCTCCCAGAGACAGCCCAGGGCAAGTGAGGAGGCTCCCAAAGCACCCCCAGAGCTCAGCCCTGATGGAAGGGATGGACAAGAGTCAGGAGAAGGTCTGGAGCTGCCTGGAAGGGGAAAAATGGGTGGGGAAAGGTGGTGGTGTCCCACCAAAGACTTTTCTCTGCTTTGCTGCTTCCCACCCCTGCTCCCGAGTCACACAGCGAGCCAGAGAGCTGGAAGAGACAAGGATGAGGCTGGGGATGTCTGCAGGGCTGGCCTGGTCTCCCCCAAAGGGCAGGAGACAAGAGGATATACCAGGGGAAGAAGCTGGCATGGGGGGCACGCTGTGCTTGGCTGGTCTTTCCAACATCCATCCCCCCTCCAGGAACCTCTCAGAGACCCCCAGGCACCCCCTGAGCTCCAAACTGCCCCAATCCCCTTCTCAGGCTTCCCCTTCCTCCTGCTTTTGGGGCAGAAGAGGCCCCACAGGTGATGGCTGTGGCAGGTGAGGAGGGACGCGGTTTCCATCCGACGTTCCCAGAGCATCCCCGTCCCACCCAGCTTTATGGAGCTGGGAATTCGGGCTGCAGCCAGCGAGCTCCTGACACGGGGCTGGCTCACCTGGAGCCCTGGGAGCTGAGATCCCAGGCCCACCTGGAGCCCCAGGATCTCCACAGTGGGCAGAGGAGACCAGGAGAACACCTGGATGTTCACTGAGAGTCCACCTGGTGCCCAGGCAGGGATTAACACACACAGATTTTCTCCTTTCCCCCTCCATTCTTCCCTTGCTGGGGGCAGAATTTGGGATACTTTGGAGGGTTGGAGGCCGAGCTGCTGATCCTGCCAAGCACAGCAGGATGGGCTGGCCCGGCAGGCAAGTGGGCGAGTTGCTGATTGGGGCACAAGAGCGCTTGGTGCCTTTTTTTATTTGCTGATGTAGGAAAGGAGAGGAGCAGTTCACGCCCTGCATTGGGCAATGCACGGGAGGAGACGCTCGGGGAAACGGGGATTGAGTGCTGGGTGCTGAGCACCGAGGGGTTTGTGTCACATCCCAGGGGCTCTGAGTGAAGGAAACGGGGCCAGAGCAGCGTTGAGCAAGTCCTGGCCATGCTGGACAAGCATTAGCCCACTCCTGGTGGTTTTTAGCCCCAGTTGCATCTTGCCTGGAAACACCGGGCATGGTTGCAGAACCACCACTCAGCATTAAAACTTCTTGATTTTCATTCAGTAAAAATCAATTTTTTCCTACTTCAATGCAAATCTGGGAGCGTGCAGATACTCTGCATACAGAAACTTGAATAATAAATGGGTTTTCTCTTTGTTTTGCCCCACCTCTGCCCTCACCACAGTGGGTCCACCCTCTGTGGGGACTTCAGCAGCCTCAGACAGCCCAAGTGGCTCTGGGGGCTGCCACCAGCCACCCCATTTCCCCCACCAGCCCTGTCCTCTGCTTTAAACTGAGGGGTAACATGTGCTCAGCAGCCCAAAAAGTTTGTTTTAAATAGACACTCCTTGAATAAAACCTACAAAAATACCCCCATGTCCTGCTGCCGGGCGTGAAACCACAGCACAGCAAAGAGGAACCGTCGACTTTAAAAAAAAAAAAAAAAAAAAAGAGAGTAAAAAATAAAAATAAACACACTTCTGCCTCCTTCACCCTCCTGCTGCCACCGTTGCGCAAAGAGAAAGGAGATGGGAGGGAAGGGGCGATGTCAGGGGGTGGGGGGCTCATCCCGGGTCAGGAGCCCCCTGGGATCTCTCAATTCTGGATTCCCCCGTGATCTCTCAATCCTGGAGCCCCTCTGGGATCTCTCAGTCCTGGAGCTCCCCGGGATCTCTCAATTCTGGATTCTCCCGGGATCTCTCAGATCTGGAGCCCTCCAGGATCTCTCAAGCTCTGGAGCCCCCCAGGGCTGGAGTCCCCTGGGATCTCTCAATTCCGGAGCCCCCCAGAATCTCTCAATTCTGGATTCCCCTGGGATCTCTCAGTCCTGGAGCCCCCCAGAATCTCTCAATTCTGGATTCCCCCAGGATCTCTCAATTCCGGAGCCCCTCGGGATCTCTCAATTCTGGAGCCCCCCTGGGATCTCAACTCCGGAGGCCCCCAGGATCTCTCAAGGTCTGGAGCCCCCCAGGGCTGGAGCCCCTCGGGATCTCTCAATCCTGGAGCCCCCCGGGGTTGGAGCCCCCCAGAATCTCTCAATTCCGGAGCCCCCCAGAATCTCTCAATTCTGGAGCTCCCCGGGATCTCTCAATCCTGGAGCCCCCCGGGATCTCTCAATTTCAGAGCCCCCCAGGATCTCTCAATTCTGGAGCCCCCCAGGTTCTCTCAGTTCTGGCTTCCCCTGGGATCTCTCAATCCTGGAGCCCCCCGGGATCTCTCAATTTTGGATTCTCCCGGGATCTCTCAGATCTGGAGCCCTCCAGGATCTCTCAAGCTCTGGAGCCCCCCAGGGCTGGAGTCCCCCCGGGATCTCTCAATTCCGGAGCCCCCGGGATCTCTCAATTCTGGAGCCCCCCAGGGTCTCTCAGTCCCGGAGCCCCCCAGGATCTCTCAATTCTGGATTCCCCCAGGATCTCTCAATTCTGGAGCCCCCCAGGTTCTCTCAATTCTGGATTCCCCCAGGATCTCTCAATCCTGGAGCCCCCCGAGGCTGGAGCCCCCTGGGATCTCTCAACTCTGGAGCCCCCCATGTTCTCTCAATTCCGGACCCCCTCTGGAATCTCTCAATTCTGGAGCCCCCCAGGTTCTCTCAGTTCTGGAGTCCCTCGGGATCTCTGAAATCTGGATTCCCTCGAGATCTCTCAATTTCAGAGCCCTCCAGGATCTCTCAATTCTGGATTCCCCCGGGATCTCTCAATTCCGGAGCCCCCCAGGATCTCTCAGTTCCGGAGCCCCCGAGCTCCTTCCCCCGCTCCGCTCGCGGGGCTTCGGTTACGTCCCCAGAGGAGAGAAAAACATTTGCTTTAAAAACAGGAAAATGTGATTGTCAAACCACAACAATGGGCCGGGAAGGGGCCGCGGCGGCTCCGAATTTCGCTCCAAAACACCCAGCGAGTGACTCAAAGTTTCTGCACCGAGCCCGGGTGGCCCCGCGCCCCCTCCCGGCCCCAACCGGGACTCGGTGGCCTTTAATGAGCCTTTAATTAAGTTTTTCCTGATAACGGGGTACCAAATCCACCCCAAGGCATCCCCCGACAGGGTTTGCAGGCACGGAAAAACTCCTTGGGCTCCTCTCTGCACACTCAGCAAAGCAGAGCCCGACTTGGAGAGGATTTTCCCAAGGGCAGGGAGTGACAGGACAGGGGAATGATTTCATGCTGCTAGGGGATAGATTTAGGTGGGTTATTAGGGAGAAATTCCTCCCTGTGAGGGTGGTGAAGGTGCCCAGAGAAGTTTGGGCTGCCTCTGGATCCCTGGAAGTGTCCAAGGCCAGACTGGATGGGATTTTTATCAGGTTTTTATAGATTTCTGCCTCTTTAATATAACCTAAAAGCAGCTCCCATGTGGCAAAGCCAGGGAAGTCCATGTGCACCTGCACATCAACCATTCCCTCCTCTTCCTCACCTTTTTCTTTAGAGAAGCTCAGACCAAACAGCTTCACCAAAAAGGAGTTGTAGAAGCTTTGCAAATGTCACTGGGAATTGTTTATTTCCCTTTTTTAAAAAGCTCAGAGGGTTTGTAGCCAGAGAAGGGAAGAATAAATAGCAAAACTCTGTTTTCCTAAACACCAGGAGGATGAACAAAAACATCTGGCACGCTCTGGGCACTGCTCTGAGCTGCTGGGCACGCTGGCATCAGAGGCTGTCACCCCCCAGGTGTGACACAACCTCCTTGGCCACCTCCAGAGTCCCCCCCAGGTCCCTGCTGCCTCTCCTGCACTTTGAAACAGGAGGAAGGAGGGGATGAAAGAGGAGAGATTGGGCTGCATCTCCTCTGCTCCTCCCAAACGGCTGAGATTGACCCTAATTCTCACTAATTGCTGGCCACCACCAGGTTCCCATCCTGTTCCCAGCTGTTGAAAACAGCCCTGGAGGTGTTTTGTCACTCTGGGATTGAAAGTTTTCTTGTCACAGCCTCCCCTTTCTCCCCCTGAGCATCTCAGGACAAGCTCTGTTCTGCTTGTGCTGTGTCCTTTCCTCTCCTCCCTTTTCCTCCCTGTCCCTCAAACCAGGGGTTGAGATGCTCCAAACAGAGCTGTGCTGCCAAATCAACCCCCCAAAACTCAAAATCTGTAGTCAGAGCTCTGCAGGTCACGGGATTTAGCTCTGACACTTCAGCAGTGCCAAATCCTCTAGTTCATGCTCCGGTTTCTGAGCCAGGCCCTCCAAGCCTGAGCTCAGCTTTTTTGACAGCCCAGAGAACCAAAACCAGTTGGGTTTAGTTGGAAATTCCCAGGAGGGGGTGTGGCAGCGTTTTCACCAGTTTCAGCACTTTTGAGATAGGACAAAACTCAACAAATTCTTCCATCACAGCATCCCTCCCCAAGCCCTGGTGTCCTGAGCTGCACTTCTCTGTCTTGGTGCAATTTCCCAACTCGTCCACAGAAAGAGAGCCAGGAAGTGCCAGGGGGTGGCAAGAGAAGGGAGAAAAGCTGGAATGTGCCTTGGGATGAAGGAAGCAGAGCTGTCCCCCCCTGTCCCAGCTCCAGGGTGAGGGGAGCTGGGTGAGGAGAGTGCCACAAGCTGTGTAGTGACAAACCGAGGGTGACAATGTCACCCATCCCCTTCCTGGTGTCACCCAGATCTCCACACTCAGCCCTTCATTGTCCAGCAGAGCTGCCTCTGGTGCCTAAAACACCAAGGCTGGAGTGGATGGGGACGTTGGGCTGGGCAGCCAAGAGCCCCCAGGGACAGCACGGCACAAGCCAGACACCAACGGGTCCATGGCAGGGGTGGAGCTGGGTGATCTTTGGTCCTTTTCAACCCAAACTCTCTGAGGATGAAGGTCCCTAAATCCCTGCGTGCTCTGGGCAGGGCATGGTTTGGCGTGGGAGCCGTGGGCACAGTGCCCGTGTCCCCTGGCAAACACCAGCCAGGCCCTGGGCTGGCAGCAAAGAGAGCAAAGAGCACCCCAGGAACCCACCAGAAACTTCCTCTGGTCCAAAACCTCCACATCTCCTCAGGCCTGGACATGCCCAAATTCCCTGGCAGCAACGGAGAGCAGGAGGGCAGAGATGCTCAGCAGAGAGCAGAGGATAAAGAGACACCCCAGAAACATCTGAACACAAAATTTGGGATGAGGGGAGCTTGGACAGGACACCCCAGAAACATCTGAACACAAAATTTAGGTGGGATGAGGGCAGCTTGGAGAGGACACTCCAGAGAAATCTGAACATAAAATTTGGGATAAGGGGAGCTTGGAGAGGACACCTCAAGGACATCTGAACACAAAATTTGGAATGAGAGGAGCTTGGAGAGGACACCCTAGGGACACCTGAACACAAAATTTGGAATGAGAGGAGCTTGGAGAGGACACCCTAGGGACACCTGAACACAAAATTTGGGTGGGACTCGGGGAGCTGCACAGGACACCCCAAGGACACCTGAACACAAAATTTGGAATGAGAGGAGCTTTGAGAGGACACCCTAGGGACACCTGAACACAAAATTTGGAATGAGAGGAGCTTGGAGAGGACACCCTAGGGACACCTGAACACAAAATTTGGGTGGGACTCGGGGAGCTGCACAGGACACCCCAAGGACACCTGAACACAAAATTTGGAATGAGAGGAGCTTGGAGAGGACACCCTAGGGACACCTGAACACAAAATTTGGGTGGGACTCGGGGAGCTGCACAGGACACCCCAAGGACACCTGAACACAGAATTTGGGTGGGACTCGGGGAGCTGCACAGGACAGGTCACTGTCTGTACCTTTGTTGTCGCCGCTCATGGGCCCGGTCAGAGCCAGCGCTGCGCTCGATGCTCCCGTGGCTGTCCCCTGCTGCACGTGATGGTCCCCGGGCAGAGCCACTGCCTGCTGTGGTCTGTGCAGTGTGTGGTGAGCAGCCCAAGCCCTGCTCTCGAGCTTTTCTCCCCGGCACAGTTTCCATGCCTGGTTTCAGAATGACGGGCTCCGGCGCGGGCTGCCCTCGCTCGCTGCGCTGCCGGCTTTATCTCGCATCCTTTCGTTTTACTCTCACACCCAGCTGGGGAACTGACTGGTTTCAAAATAAAATGAAGCTGCCAGAAGCTCCTGAGGTTCTACCAGCCTTTTGTAAACACTTGGAGCTGCCACAGGATAAAAAAAAAAAAAAAAGAGTTGTTTCCATGAAAGCTCCCGCTGGCACAATTGGCCACCCGGGGATTGCAGGACAATGAATATCCCGGGAGCAGATGGAGAAAATGCCCAGTTTAACATCTGGGTGGTGCAGGGAGGCTAAAATTGGAGCAGCCTTGGAGCCACCCACACTCACCCAGGAAGGGAAAAATCCCTCAACTGGAGAAGTTCAGCTCAGATTTCCCACAGACACCACCTAGACCAGGAATGGTTCTGATTCCTGAGATGTGGAAGGAGGAAGAGGTCACTGTCCCCCCAGTTCTGCAAGGATGAGCGTAAAAGGTTTCCTCAAGGGCACCGGGAGAGGCTGGAAAAGAGCAGGAATTGTTTTAACTCTCCTTTGTGGAGGAGGAGAACCTGGGCTGGTCCTTCTGTCATGGTTCAGACAATGGGGCCGTGTCTGTCCCCCACCACGCTGGTGGAAATTGCTTTTCTCCCTGTAATTGCCCTTCTGTTCACAAACACTAATGTGTGCTTCTAGCCTAAATAACTTTTAGTTCAGGTTAAAGGCAAATGGCAAATCAGGAGAGAGCCCAAGACTCCTCTGTCCCCCCTGCCATGAAATGAATTGACTCCCACACAAGGACAACCCTTCCCTAGGAAGGATCTGCACTGAAAGTCGTCCCAGGACCATTTAGTCCAGGGCTGATCTCTACATGAACTGAGAAAAAAAAATCGGTGCCAAATTGTCCCCAGCAGTCCATCCCTGCATCCCATTTCTGGAGTATTCCCCACTGCTGTGTTTATTGCTGAAGAGCAAAAGCCACCAGCTGTGACAGAGCAGGAGAAATTAAAGGCACAAACAGAGATGGAGCTGCTCTTATTCTGGGGGTAAAACTCACAGGGAAAAGTGCCCAAGGACACACAAGGGTTTGGGTCCAAATCCAGCCCTGTCTCTGAGAAAACTCAGGGATTCACTCTCATGGTAACACAACCTGAGCCATATAATTCATTTCACATCTCCAGGTACACAAGAGGCAGACGAACGAGACAATCCCCAACAGAAAAAAAAAAAAATTGTTTTAAGAAATGTAGGGTCAAATTATCTTCTTATGCAACACGAATGCAACCTAGAAAATCTAAAGCTGCAGGACATAAATCAACCACCAACTGCCTGGGGTTAAAGAGAGACTTCCTCTGGTAACAATCTATTGCATAAGTGCCTTAACGGGAGCTCCTGCCTTCTGAAATCTCTGTCAGGAAGGGGTCACCGGGCTGCAGGGCTGCCTCTGGATGATCCTTCCTGTGCCCTTTTTCTCTGGCCCATTTTTTGTCTCTTTTTTTCCAGCCCACAAGCATTGGGAGAGGCACAAAGAGAGCAGGGCCCAGCTCTGGGCAAAGCTCAGCTCAGGCTGAGCTCGGTGACTTTCTGAGCCCTGCACCGTGGACCAAACTGAAACAAGGTTTGATATTTGAAAGGAATTCATCCACATGAGAGTGGCACAGGATGCCCAGAGAAGCTGTGGGCGCTCCTGAATCCCTGGAAGTGCCCAAGGCCAGGCTGAAGCACCTGGGGACAAGGGAAGGTGTCCTTAAGGCTGGGTGAGCTTTAAGGTTCCTCCCAAGACAAACCATTCTGTTCTATGATTCTCTGACTTTTTCTCTGACTGATTCTGGAAAGTTTCAGCCTCTGAACTGTTCAGCCTCCCTGGTGCTGCCCGTGACCACACGTGGCCACTGACCACCAGCTCCATGTCCAGAGCTGCCCAGCAAAGTCCCCAGCCCTGAGCAGCTGCTCCTGCCTCACTTCCCACCCACCCCCAGCCCTTCCATGAGCTCAACTCATTCCCATCATCCACTTCTGGCTCAAACTTCGGATTATTCACATTTTAACCCTTGCCTTACTCCCCCACTCTCATAAATAAAACAGAAACCAAGAGAAATCACTGCCACCAGCACGGGAAGCGCCAAGTTATGCAAAAAAAAAAAAAAAGCCCCGGGGTGAGTATGGAAATCTGGAATTTGGGTGCTGAGCCCCAGGGTCTGAGCTGCCCTTGCTGTTTGTTTGGTGACTGTTCTGCCACTGTTATTTTTAGCTGGTGACGCCTGGGGTATTTCGCTTCAGGACGTACGGTCTGAGCCTCTTTCTGGGAATCCCATATTCTCTAATTGTAAACAGCCCCATTCAGTCGTTCTGAGCTCCAGAGAGGCCCCGGCTTGTGTCAGGTGTGAGTCAAACAGGAAACTGCTGCTGCTGAGCAGAGAGTGGGGTTCAGCACGAAAAAGTGTCCTGGATGCACTGGCAGGGTCCAGCCCTGCCCTGCCCGAGGCATTGACCCAGCTGGGGAGTTCAGGATGCTGCCCAGGGGATGCTGCCCGTGCCAGGGTTTGGCCCTGCAGCTCCTCCTTGGCCAGGTTCCCTGCAGGGCTCAGCGGTGCCCGTGTCACCCCCTCTGGAAGATGAGGTTTGGCTGATTCTGAGGTCCCAGCTGCTGCTTTTGAATGTGCTGACACTGCGGGGAAAGAGCTCTGGAGCATCAGAAAGTTCCAGACCATGGCTTGGAGTGAGCTGGGATGGTGGAAGGTCCCATTGCAGGAGGTGGGGACAGGATGAGTTTTAAAGTCCCTTCAAACCCAAACCATTCCACGGTTCTGGGACAGGATGAGTTTTAAAGTCCCTTCAAACCCAAACCATTCCACGGTTCTGGGACAGGATGAGTTTTAAAGTCCCTTCAAACCCAAACCATTCCACGGTTCTGGGACAGGATGAGTTTTAAAGTCCCTTCAAACCCAAACCATTCCACGGTTCTGGGACAGGATGAGTTTTAAAGTCCCTTCAAACCCAAACCATTCCACGGTTCTGGGACAGGATGAGTTTTAAAGTCCCTTCAAACCCAAACCATTCCACGGTTCTGGGACAGGATGAGTTTTAAAGTCCCTTCAAACCCAAACCATTCCACGGTTCTGGGACAGGATGAGTTTTAAAGTCCCTTCAAACCCAAACCATTCCATGGTTCTGTTCTCTGGATTAACAGCAGAGAGCAACATTTCCAAAAGGGATTGAGGGTAGGATGCTGCAAAGCACCCAAGCCTGGTGGGAACAGGAGTTCCAAGGAGCATCCACAGGGTCTGTGATTTCCAGGACACCTCAGCACACACAGGAGGGAGCAGCAACCCTGGCAGCAGCTCGGGGGGGACGTGCACGTTGTGCCCATCTCTTATCTGACTCATTTCAGTGGCTCAGGGGAAACCCTGGCACTGATAAACAGCTCCTGCTCCCTGCCTCCGCCTTTACCAACCGAAACCTGGACTCTATTTTTAACCCCAAAACACCCACTGCGAGCAGGGGGAGGCTGCAGCGGGGCCAGGGGTCGGTTGGCACCGTGGGGACAGGAGGGTGGCACTGCCAGCCCCGCTTTGGAGCCCGAGCTGGCTCCTGGTGCCTCTCACTTGCCATGCCCAGTACTGGGGTGTGCAAAAACCAAGCAGCTCCAAATTTTCATTTCCCAGCACATTCCCCCAAACCTGACCCTGACCCAACAAAGGCTGCCTCAAACAGCAGTGTCCCACCCCTGCCATGGGACAACACCTGAGGTTTGCTTCCCAAAACCACCTGTGAGAGCTTTGGTTCCATCAGTTCTGGGGCAGTTTTTTCCAGCTTTAGGAAAATCTCTGTGGCCAGGACTCCCACATATCTTTGGACCTCTCCCTGCACATCACAATCCCTCCAAAGGTAGTGTCAGCTCCAGATCAGGTGTGAGCAGAGTTTGGTTCTCCCACAGCTCCAGGCACAAGCTCCTGTGGACCTTCTCCTCCCATTTTCTGCCTCTCACAGCTTCTCTGCCTCTCCTGAAAATGCTTCAGGTCATAAAGTCACAGCATGGCTTGGGCTGGAAAGGACCTTAAAGCTCCCATTTCACCCCCTGCCATGGGCAGGGACACCTTCCCCTGTCCCAGGCTGCTCCAAACCCCATCCAGCCTGACCTTGGGCACTTCCAAGGATTCAGGAGCACCCACAGCTTCTCTGGGCACTCTGTGCCAGGTCCTGCCCACTCTCACAGGGAGGAATTTAAAGGATGTTGCCTCTCCTCGGGATGTTCCAGCCCACAGCAGAAAGCTCAGAGAGCAGAAATAACTCAGGAGACACAAATCAACCTCGGAACCCCCAAAGCAAGTCCCAGTTTCCCCACCAGGGAGTCTCAGACCAGGCAGCCGTGACCAGGGGGGGTTCTGCACTCCTGGGGCTGTGGTTCCTGCTCTGGCTGTTTCTGCTCCATTTAGAGATGTGCTATAAAACCTTCATTTCCTCACACACATGGGATGAGGCCAAGGGGTCGTGTTTTGGACAACCTGGCTTTTCCATGGTAACCGGCGGTGATGTCACCGCCGTGCAATGATCCGGAGGGGCCTGGGGAACTGAGAGCTCTCCAGGAATGGGGCAGGAGAGGGGGATGAGGGGATGGGGGACACGCTTGCATAGGGCTGGGGCTGCATGAGAGCAGCCCAAAGTTTTCCTTGGATGGTTCCGAGCACAAATGGAGAGCATCCTGGCCTCTCCTTCCTCCTGCAGCTCCCAGCCCTCCCTCTGTGCATCCCCAGCCCTTTCATCCTCCTGCAGCCAAAAGGTCCCAGCCAGCTGCTCTTGCACAACTTTGGCTAAAGCCTCTGACCATCTCTTCTCCTGCCCCATCCCCTCTCCGTGCAGGGGAATTTGCAGGATTTTTGGGGGCTTTGAGCACCTCTGCTCCCCCTTTCCCTGGCCTTTCCCCTCCCTGCTTTGTTCCTGCAGCCGCTGCTTCTTCCCATCGCAAACTCCCCTCCCCACAGGGGAGCCCCTTTACAACAGCCAGATAATTAAAACCTGGGGCAGGGAAGTTCTTTCTGCTCGTGGTCACATCTGCTGCCCTGGGGCTCCCACGGCTCTCATGCCGCAGTGTCCGTCTGTCTGTCCAGGCTTCCTGTGGCTGGAGCCGTCTGATACTGCAGCACTTCACCTCTGGGCACGGTGCTGGGAGAGAGCCTGGCTGGGTTTGCTGCTGGAGGATAAAGACGCTGAGTAACAACATCCCTGTTATATCCCAGAGTAACAACACCACTGTTATATCCCCGAGTAACAATATCCCTGAGTAACAACTCCCCTGAGTAACAACATCTCTGAGTAATAACATCTCTGAGTATCAATATACCTGAGTAACAACTCCCCTGAGTAACAACATCCCTGAGTAACAACATCCCTGTTATATCCCCGAGTAACAATATCACTAAGTAACAACTCCCCTGAGTAACGACATCCCTGTTATATCCCAGAGTAACAACACCACTGTTATATCCCCGAGTAACAATATCCCTGAGTAACAACTCCCCTGAGTAACAACTCCCCTGAGTAACGACATCCCTGTTATATCCCCGAGTAACAACACCACTGTTATATCCCCGAGTAACAATATCCCTGAGTAACAACATCCCTGAGTAACAACATCCCTGAGTACCGACATCCCTGTTATATCCCCGAGTAACAACACCACTGTTATGCCCCTGAGTAACAATATCCCTGAGTAACAACTCCCCTGAGTAACAACACCCCTGAGTAACAACATCCCTGTTATATCCCCGAGTAACAATATCCCTGAGTAACAACTCCCCTGAGTAACAACATCTCTGAGTAATAACATCTCTATCAATATACCTGAGTAACAACTCCCTTGAGTAACAACATCCCTGAGCAATAACTCCCTTGAGTAACAACATCCCTGCTACATCCCTGAGTAACAACACCCCTCTTATATCCCTGAGTAACAACATCCCTGTTGCATCCCTAAGTAACAACAACCCTGTTATATCCCAGAGTAACAACACTACTGTTACATACTGGAGTAACAACATCCCTGAGTAATAAATCCCCTGAGTAACAACATCCCAGAGTAACAACTCCCCTGAGTGCTGGCAGCTGCTGAGAAGCTGCGGCTCCGCTGTTTGGGATCCAGCAGGAAAACCTGAAACACCCCAGGAACACCCACACAGGTCTTGGCTCGAACCCCATCCCTGGCTCCTCTCTGAGGATTTGTGGGACTCACCTGGGCATGTGGGTGGAAGAGACCTTAAAAATCATCCTGCTCCACCCCCTGCCACAGAGGACACCTCCCATTATTCCAGGGTACTCCAAGCCCTGTCCAACCTGGCCTTGAACACTCCCAGGGATGGGGCAGCCATATCCTGTGCCAGGGCAACCTCTTCCAGCCATCACAGGGAGGATTTCCCTCCCAAAATCCCCTTTGACCCTGCCCTCTGGCAGTTTAAATCCATTCTCCCTTGTCCTGGCACTCCAGGTCTCTCTCCATCTTTCTTGCAGCTCCTTCAGGGACTGGAAGGCCACGGTGAGGTCACCCCAAAGTTTTCTCTTCTCCAGGATGAACAACCCCAATTCTGCCTAAAAGTCTTCCAGCACAGCAAGGGCACACACAGGTAAAGCTGGCAGGGGTGACCCAGGTGTGGTTGAAGGTCCTGCCCTGAGTCTCCATGTGACATCAGGCAAGTGGTTTGAATGACCTGGGACAAACACACCTTCCTAGGCTGCATTCCCCCCCAAAAAAACCCAACAAAAAAGGTTCACTTCAAGGTGAACCAACCAGCTTCTCAACAGAACCAAAAGATCTGAGGCTAAGCAGAACGATTTTCGTCAAACAGCATCCCCAACCTGCTGAGTGCAGACTTCAGGCTCTCCACACGTCCTTCCCACAGGGGACCCAACACCAGCGCCACTCACAGCGGAAAGGGAGAAAAAAAAAAAAAAGAGGAAAAAAAAAACAGAGAAAAAAACCCAAAACAACACCATGTAAAACCTTCCAAAAATGTTGCACGAAAAGTGGCCACTCAGCAGAGCGAGGTTTCCTGCACAGTGAGAGTTGGCCGGGGACAGAACAGGAAATCACTGCTTCCTGCCTGCAGAGGAAGCGCCTATCTCATGCCTGTGATCAAAAACAAACAGCACTTCAATTAAACAAACAAAGCACCGAAAACTTCAACAGTTCCAGCCTGGGTCGGCTCCAGCCGCAGGGAAACGCGGCCAAAATAAAAGAAGAGGATTGTAACCTTGAAAAGGCTCTTCAGCCCCTGCCCCTCGCTGCGCGGGCAGCCAGAAGGAACGGGCACCTCCAGGCTGTGATGGCACTCCAGGGATGTGGAGGAGGATCCTGGTCTCAGGTTTGGGGAAGGAGCGCATCTGTCCGTCCGTCTGTCTGTCTGTCTATCCACGTGTCCATCTATCCATCCCTCCCCATGTCCATCCATCCATCCATCCCCATGTCTGTCCATCCATCCACCCATCCATCCATCCCCATGTCTGTCCATCCATCCATCCATCCATCCATCCATCCATCCATCCATCCATCCCCATGTCTGTCCATCCGTCCATCCATCCATCCATCCATCCATCCATCCATCATCCATCCATCCATCCCCATGTCCATCCATCCATCCATCCATCCATCCATCCATCCATCCATCCATCCCCATGTCCATCCATCCATCCACCTATCCATCCATCCATCCATCCCCATGTCCATCCATCCATCCATCCATCCATCCATCCATCCATCCATCCATCCATCCATCCATCCCCGTGTCCCCCAGGCCAATCCCCAGAGCTCCAGCATTGCTCATTCCCCATGTCTGCAGTGCTCTGGGCTTTCCCAAAGCCAGCCTGGCTGGAAGAACTTCCCTCCCAGCATGGAAGTGAGCACAGAAAGAAAGAAATGGGAAAGTCAAGGTTGTTCTGGGACTGTGTTTGCATCTCCCTATCCCCCAGAAAGCACCCAGCGACCCCTGAGGCTCCATCTCCTCCTGCTCCACCCTCAGTCCAGGGGTGCAAGGGCAGCCACCCACAAATCCCACCTGACTCTGCTGTAGCTTTGTCCAGGATGGCTTTTACAGGCACAAGGAATTCTTCTCCTGTGAGTTTTACATTTAAAAGATGCCAAAACAACAGCAAAGCAGATCCAGCTCCAGACTGAGGGAATAACAATTCCAGAATCACCGACAGCCCTGGTCAGCCAATTCCAATTCCATTCCAATTCCAAGGACGGGGGAATGCGTGTGGCCACAAGGGTCTGTCTGTGTGGCCACCACACAAAACCTCGTTATTTAGCAGTTTGCTGGAGATCTGAGAACCATCAGGTGCAGCCACCACTAAAGGCTAAGCTCAGACATGATTTTTGTTACCTCACCCGCCTGGTTTGTTCGGGCAATAAATAACCGTACCTGTTTCCTGGCTCTATGGCTGCTCGTTGGTTTTATTTGCTTTGAAAATAAACTTCCTGATGAATTAGCCAAGCCTAATTAATATTTATTTAAAGTGCATCTTCCTGACGATGCAAACACAAAGCGTGGCTGTGTCTGTCCAGGAGAGAGACCAAGGGGCAGATGGAAAAAAGTCGTGGAATGATTTAGGCTGGAAAAGGCCCCCAAGACCGAGTCCAGCTGTTGATGTCACAGCTGGGCAGCTGTTTCCTCCTATCCCTGTGCACCATGAGGTTGCTCAAACACCTCCTAGCACCTCAACCCTCAACACCAACTCCAGGTGACAATTTCCAGGCGTTTCCCATCCTCATGTGACAACCCCAAGCTCAGTTTCACCACGGGCACGTAGCTGAAAAGCCAGGACAGTGAGACACAAAATCCCTGATGTCCTTCAAGAAGTTCCCCCAGGTGGGACCCTGAGTGTTCCCAGGGATGGGGAGCCCAGCAGGGACAGCACCCAAGGTCCTGGAAGCACCAGGACACGGTTTGAACCCAGAACTGCTGGAGGAGCGGCCTCTGCAGGTGCTTGACTCCTGAACACTCATCTGAGGTTTCCCAAACCATGTCTGGTCCTTCTTCCGCATCACCTCAGCCCTGGCCTGGCAGATCCAAGCGTGGCTGATGCTGTTCCACCCCTCGCTGGAAAATCCATGCAACATCCCTGGAAAGTTGATTGCTAATATGGAAATGCTGGCCCATTTCCTCATTGTGCGAGTGCCAGGAGCACGGATGAGCTCCTGGAGGCTGCCAGGAGGGGACCAGGACACAGAGGTGGGGGAACTTTTGGTGGTGGTCAAGTTCTCGTTGCCTCCTGAAAAGTGAGGGAACGCAATTCTGCCTCTGAAAAGCTCTGTTAAATCTGAAGGTTTTATCTTCATTTATATTAACACGAGTCAACTCCTGCTGGAGAAATGCCCATCCCAGCAGGAGCACAAGAGTTTTGGAGGGTTCCCCCAGTCATGGAGCTGAGCTCTGGTCAGTCCTAAACGTGGGCATGATCATTTCATGTCCTTCAGCTCAGTCCATGGGATTTAAGGTCAACCTGTCACACTCACCTAAAATCCCTCAACACCAGAAACCAGAGATCTGCCCAAAATTGCTGGATTTTGTAGAGATCAAGAACAAGCGGTACAAACAAACACAGCTGCACTGGGACAGAAGGAACTGGTCCCAGTTAGACCAGAAATTGGGATTTTATGGAGGGAAAAACTCAAAACTCCATCAGACCTACTCTGAACTGCCCCATGACAGACTGCACAGGCACTCTAAAGACTTTGCACAAACCATGAGCTCTGCAGAGAACTTCCAGTCGTGTTTTGAGCAGTTTTTGCTGCAGAACACAGGAGAACTTTTAACATTTGTACCACAAGAACATGCCGTGCTCCAGCAGCTACCTGAACCGACACAGAGCCCCAGACGGTCTTAGTGAAGCCCTAACGAGCAATAAAAATGTTCTTTTATGCCTTGTTTGATCATTCCCTGTTTACGAGGCCCAGGGTCCTGTGAATCATGTTTTATCCCAGCCAGCAGACGCTGGAGGCACATGGGATGAAGAGGAGAAACTCAAAGGTGGGGGGGGGGGGGGGGCAGCAGATAACAACATCTGGGCTGGGTTTGGCTGCACAAAATTCACTTTTCAACTCGGGCCTCATCCCACTCGGGCTATGTGATGAACCAGCACAACACAGATCCCCATGGGGAAAAGTTACAGTTTCCTGGGAGGGGAAAGGGAGAGATCCCATCCTGGGAGATGCACATCCAGCAGCAGCTTCATCACTTATCCCAAATCCCCATAATTAACACATCCAGGCTCCTGCCGAGCTGTCCCGGGTTTCGCCTCCTGCTTTTTTTTGCGCCTGAGACGATCCAAAGATATCCCCGGGGCAAAGCCAGACCCCACTACACACGCTGCGACTCCTGCCCTCCTTCTGCACCCCTGGACACCTCCCGAGGTGCCTCCTCCTCAGCACCTTCCCAAATTCCACTTCAGCATCTCCCGAAGCCGCGGGGAAGATTCTCCCCTCCCGCAGCCCAGCTCAGTCACGCCTGATTGCATCATGTTTGTTTTCCTTTGCCTTTGAGGTCGGGATTCCTCCCACCTTGCCCAGAGCCAGGTTTTGCCCGGTCTCACCCAGCGGTGGTGACCCCAAAAAAATCCAGGGCTACTACGGGGTGGTAAAACCGGGAACTGCATCCATGGGGACAGAGCCAGCGCTTCCCCGGGAGGTGCTGGGTGGGTTTTTGGGGGATTTTACACTCGAAGCATCCGCTCCTGAGCTACCTGATCCCTCCGGAGCCGGGGACAGAGAGATGCCGGAGCTGCGGGAGAGGACACCGGGATCCGGCAGAGCCACCAGCGGCTACTCACCCTGGCTTTGTCCTTGCATCCAGAGGAATTAAAGCCCTTGGAGAGGAGGTCTCATTGTTCAAGCTGTGCTTAAGGGAGGCAGCTGCTTTCTTTATATCTCAAGATTCACTAAAGTTCAGGAAGAGAGAGAGAGAGAAAGAGAGGGGACGGCAAAGGGGAGGGACTGAGAGCAGGGCCCAGAGGCCGTATAGAATGACAATGGAAGGAAATGCTTTATCAAACCTAGAAAGCCAACCCTGCCCTGGGAACACAGAGGGAGAAAAAAAAAAAAAAAAAAAAAAAGAAGAAAAAAAAAAGAAAAGAAAAAACTTGCAGAAGAAAAGCGAGTTCAGCTGCCCCGGGTCCCTCCCTTGGCAGCGGAGCCCTACCCCCAGCCCCTCACTCTCAAAAAACAATGCGAGCACCGGTGGAAATCGTCAGGCTCAAACACTTTTTTTTTTTCATTAAACAGAGAGAAGTTTCAGTTCTTTTTTTCTTTTCTTTTTTTTTTTTAAATCCGACAACCAAACCCTGCCCGGGAATGGGAATGTGACGCTCTTCCCCCTCCCCCGGCTCCAGCCGTCCAAGTTTCTATGAGTCAAACGTTTGCAATGTGTTACCGAAATGTTACCAAGCTGGAATGCAGCATCCAGAGGGTTCAGCTCGTAAAACTTTTGTTTGTTGGCCGGGAGAAAGTGTCACCGGCACAGAATTCGCTTCTTCCTCTTCTTCCTTTTGTTTTTTCCCATCCAGGAGAGGGTTAAGTGTTTGTGCAGCGCTGACACCCGATGACGGTGGCATTAACCCAGCGCTCCCGGTGCCACTGGGGAGGGAAATTGTGCAGTTTGGTGAGAAACGAAGGGAAACGAGGCAGTCTCAGAGAGCAGGTGGGAAATGTGAGCCAGAGAGAAATAAAACCGTACAGACACAAAATTTCGGAATGGTTTGGGTGGAAAGGTTTGAAGATCATTTTGTTCTACCCCTACCATGGGCTGGGAAATCTTCCATTAAATCAGGGACACTTCCCATTAAATCAGGCTGCTCCAAGCCCCATCCCAGGGCACAGCCAGGGACAGAGCTCAGCTCCCGAAGCACAATTTCCCAGTTTTGGGATTTTGGGGTCAGAAAAGTGCTGTTTCCTCATCTGACAGTCCTGAGGTTTGGCCAGGGATGGGAACTTCCACTCAAGACAGCGACATCCTGGGCCCAGCTTGTTCCAGCAGCGTCTGCTCTGAATCTGCAGAAATGCTGAGGGATAAGGACATGGAACAGAAATGTTGAGGGATAAGGACATGGAACAGAAATGTTGAGGGATGGGGCATGGGACAGAAATGTTGAGGGATAGGGACATGGCATAGAAATGTTGAGGGATAGGGACATGGGATAGAAATGTTGAGGGATAGGGACACAGGAACAGAAATGTTGAGGGATAAGGACATGGGATAGAAATGCTGAGGGATGAGGACACAGCACAGAAATTCTGAAGGATAAGGACACAGAACAGAAATGTTGAGGGATAAGGATGCAGCATCATCTGCTGGATCTGCCGGGAGCTGGGGCCGCAGCTCAAACTCTGCAGCTCTGAGCTTTGCTCTCAGGCTGGCAGAGCTCCTGAAGATGATGAGTGCAAGAAGGAAAGCAGGAGAGCAGGGAGGAAGCTGAGGGACTGTCCTGCAGTGCTTGCAAGCCTGACTCTTTCCAGGAGGTGGCTCCTTCCACCTGGAATTCCCACCCCAAAACCTTTCCAAGGTGAAAACTTTCCCTTCACCTTGCTGAAGGACCTTCAGGATTCAGCTCTGAGCCCTGATGCTTTTCCTGCCTCACCCTCAGCCCCGTTCAACAACACCAGTTGGCCTCATGTGGGATTTGCTTCAGGTTTTGCCTCTGTCCTAGGGAAGGAAAATCTCCAGCAGCCAGGAGGATCCTCCCGGGAGCCTTCCAAGGGATGGACTCCACCTCTTCCTGCTTTGCTTTGTGCAGAGAGCACAGAAATTCTCCCGAGAGAATTCCCCTGCCCCGCTCCTGGATTGGAGAATCACAATCAACCTGTCCTGGCAATTTCCAGCCCAAGCACTAATTATCCTTTCATGCCAATGGGAACAATGGCAGTGAAAAAGAAGGAGTGTGGTCATCCTTCTCCAACCTCTAAAAGTGATGCCAGCCCTGCATAAGTCCCAGAGGTGAAAAAAACTTGTTAGTGGCATTTTTATGGCACTGTTCTCAGATAAAAGAAGCTGGTATTATGAAACAGGAAAAATAAAATAAAATAGAATAAAATAAAATAGAATAAGAATAGAATAGAATAGAATAGAATAGAATAGAAATAATAAAATAAAATAAAATAAAATAAAATAAAATAAAATAAAATAAAATAAAATAAAATAAAATAAAAATAAATATCACAGGGAATGATCCAAGGGGAAAGGCAATGGCTCTGCTGGGGAGGGAGCTTGGCCACCAGCCAGGCAGGACTGAGTGCCCAGGACGGGGTCACCCCTGCTCCAGGGCTGAGCCAGTTCCTATAACGAGCTACAAACTTTTGCCTAGTTGGATCTTTGCATCATTTGCATGTCAGGTGTAAGGACAGGCAGGAACTGCCAAAAGCAGAGCTGCTCAAAGGCCAGCAGGAGATAAGAGACACTGCCCCCGCTGAACAAAGAGACTTTTCCAGACCTGAGGAAGTGAAGCAATCCTGGCTAATTAAGATGACTGACCAAAGTCTCTCAGGAGGAAGAAAGAGGGTGAAAGATTAAAATCTTTGTGTTTGAAAGGTGAAGAGACCAGCAAAGTTCACCTGGGGAGGTGGGAGGTGTCCCATGGACTGGATGGGGCTTCAGGTTCTGGCATTAGCTGGGTCCTGCTCATAAGCTGGAAAATCCAGGCTGCTGTTCCTGCCACCAACGAGGCCAGAGCAGGTCCCAGATGGTGTTTAGGGGTGTGAAGGGGCAGATGGATTTTGGAAAACCTTCGGGTAACAGTTTGAGCTTTGCTGAAAGCCCCAGCTCCCTTATCTCCTTCAGGGCCTCCTCCCTTCCAGTCCAAGCACAAAAACCAAATTGTGCTGCTGGGTGCCAGGGTCCTGAGCACAGAATCCTGAGCCCCATCCCAGCTGCCCTGACGCGCTGATCCTGACTCCCAGCATCCACAATCCTGCTGCCACATCCCCTGAGATCCCCTGAGAGCTGGGAAGTGCCAGCAGTGCCCTCAGACACAAAGCAGAGCAGCTGAGAGGCTGGAGGAGCAGCAGCGTGGGCAGCAGATGCCCGAGGCAGGGAAGGGGAGATGCCTGCAGCCACATCTCTCCTTAGAAGGCAGGGAAGGAGCAGGTTTGTTTCTGCAGGAGGAGAAGAGTTATGGCTGCGAGGAACGGCGGCTAAAAATACCCCGAGGACCCAGGAGGGTGGGAGGTCACTTGGAAGAGCACTCACAGGTGCTGGCGTCCCGTGTCTGAGGCAAAGGTGGCAGTGCCACACGTGTGGCACCGTGGCCTCCTCACAGGCACTGCAGGGGAGGGTGTTCAGTGCACCCCAGGGGCAGAATTGGGGTGTCCCAGACCCACAAGCAGAGCCCCGTGCCCGTGTTTTAGGCTCTGAATGCAGCAGCCTGGCTCAACCTTCCTGTTGGGAAATGAGGACACGATCTGAGCTCCAGCTACGCTCTGCAGGAGCTTCACATCAACATCAGGATTGCGCAGGGGATGGAGATTCCAACCCCCAGGGGGATCTTGGGGTGTCGCCAGCCTCTGTCCACGTGACAAAGGCCAAGAAGGTTTTGGATGTGAAATGTCTGTGTCCCTCACTCCTCTGACCTCAGAGACCTCCCCAGTGAGATGCACTCATTGACTGGGAGCAGCCCTAACCCTTATTCCTGCTGGGATGTTCCCACTGCAGCTGCTCAGCCTCCACGAGCCCCAGAGGGGAGCACAGGCAGGATAAACTCACCTGTTCTCCTGCTCTGAGCTTCTAAGGATGGAGGAGGCATCACCAACATCACTCCACATCACACCAGCACTGCCCTGGAGACCTCACCCACCGGCAAATCTGCTTGAACCATTTCCCATCTCAAGTTTCAGCTGGAGAAAAGGCATTTCAAATCATTTCTCCTCTTTTGAAGGGGCTGGTCCCTGTGGACAACTCTGCAGCGAGGGCGTGAGGAGGATTTTGCCTGGCCTGGGTCCCAGTAAATCACAGTTCAGAGACATCTGAACTCCATTTTACGATTATTAACCCCAGTCCTATTTGTTTGGCCTGTCTGAGGCTATATATAGTGATAGGTGCAGGCATGGCCAGGGGGGAACAGTGTGCAGTTGTTCAACACAGCCCCTCACCTTCACAAAAAATGATTTAAAAAAAAAAATAAAAAAAAATAAAAAGCTAACAAAACAGGAGGACTATGGTTGGGAAATGAGAAGCAGCTGTGAAGAGGAGGGATGAGGTGTCATACAGGGAGGACTGACTTCAAACCTTGCAGGAAATGTATGAGAAATTTCCCTGCCACTTTTATAATTCATCATCCCCCTCCTGTGTCCCGTGGTGGTTCTTGGCTCCTGTCACAGCCTGTGAGTGCCAGGGCCAGGAGCATCTCAGGCTGGACTCAGCAGGAACACCCACAAAAGTGGCTTCTTACTCTTGCACTGCCATCAACAACGTTCTGCTGTGCCTTTGTGACAGACCCAAATCGCCACAGATGGATGAAACCACGTCACCAACAGGCAGGTGCAGAACCAAGGCAGCTCGAGGGAATTTCAATAATGGAAAACTTTCAAACAGTGGTGGTGAAACACTCTGAATATTCCCGTGTGCTAAGGGAGTGCAGGACAGGACCAGGATGGAAAAACGGAGGTGGAGAAACACGGAGGTGCCCTGCTGAGATCAGTGTCCTCTTCCTGCCCCCTCCAGCCACAGTTCTTGGCACAGAGCAGCAGGAGAGGCTCTTCTTCCTCATCGTGGCTCATTTTGGGGCTGTCAGAGAGGGCTAAACCAGGCAAGGTGATGGGGCTTGGAGCACCCAGGTCTAGTGGGGTTGTCCCTGTCTGTGGCAGGGACATGGAGCGAGATGAGCTTGAAGCCCCCTTGAACCCAAACCATTCTGGGATTTTATGATTTATTCTGGAGGAGTTCAGAGCTGGGAGGGGCATTGTAAGGGAGTGTGACTGACTCTGAACCCTGGTACCAGGCATGAAGAAAGGCAGGGCTCATCTCAGCTCTTGGCTCTTCACCAGTTTTCCTGGTGGCTCTAACGGCAGCGCTGGCACCTGAGCAGGCAGGTGCTGCAGCAGTTTAACGTTTTGTCTGGAGGCAGAGCTCAGGGGAGGCAATGCCAGTGCCCAGCTCATGCCCTGCTTTGCACAGGGATGCCAAAGCATCAGCTGGCCAGGTAGTCCCCAGTGTTCACCTGGAAAACATCCGCAGGTGAGGCCTGAGGTCCGTTCCTGGAGCTCTTCCACCTTTGCTCGTAGTTTCCTGTTTGCCCAGTGAGTTTGGGGTGGGAAGGGCCAGGCTGGGTTTGTTTTCATGCAGCACAGGGCTGCTCTCAGCGAGGCACAGAGAGCTGGTTTCCCCCAGGCTGTGGTTTCAGCAGCTGCTGGCCCGGGGCTGTGCCGCAGTCAGGTGGGGAGCTCACATCAAGGTGTTCATCTGCAAAGGAAGGGGCTCCCAACCCTGCGTGGTTGCCTTGTGGCCACCCAGCCCAGCCCAGCCCTCCCTGGCAGCACCAAACCTGGCCCCACGCTCTGGTTCTGCACCTGCTGCCTCCCAACGCTCCTCCCAGCCACAGCTCCTGCTTTGCTCCTCAGCCAAACACGGGCAAAGGTCTGGGATGGAAATGGAGACCAGGTTCCCTCTGGAGGAGGTGACTCAGGCTTGCCACGATTTTCACTTTTCCAGGGTGACAGGAATTGTCAGGTTCCTTCTATGGGTCCTGGGGAAAGAGCACTGAAGTTACAGAATCCCAGAATCTCTGAGGATGGAAAAGCTCTGCAGGATCATCCAGTCCAAGTTGTGCCAAATCCTCACCTTGTCACCCAGCCCAGAGCACTGAGTGCCACCTCCAGTCCTTCCTTGGACACCTCCAGGGACTCCAAACCTCCCTGGGCAGCCCCTTCCAAGGCCTGAGCAGCCTCTCCATGTAGAATTTCTTAGAGTCCAGGCAGAGCTCAGCAAGGCTGTGCCCCCTCCCCACCCATGTCCTGCTTTGGGTCTCTAAGCCCAGGTGATTTTCCTTAAGAGAAAGGAGAGCTGGGACAATGGAACAGCCCTTGAGAAACTTTGTGCAAACACATTTGAAACCCAGAACTTCTTTTCCATCCCAAATTCGCAGCAACCTGTAGGGATTTAACCCCTTGTTTTGCTGCTCCATCTCAATCCCATGTGCAGGCAGGAGAGGGAGAATGTGGGGAAGAGAATCTGATTCACTGTGCAAATCCCCAGTTGGGAGAAGGAGTTTGATTTACCAAGGCCAGAGGTAGTAAAGAGCTTGGACAGGAATTTGCACTAAACCTTTGACACACAAGACATTTCCCTTTCAGGCCAAGACAAACAAAGGAAGGAAGTGTCTGGGACTTTTAAAGCGACCTAGTGGAGACAGGTAAGGGCAGATAAGAGCTGAAGGAAGAGTGGGCTGGGCGAGGGAAGGATCCAGTTTTACAGATTTGTTGGAATGCTGAGTGCTCTGCAGATCACTGGGGGGAGGCAATGCCACCTGGGGAAGGTGGGAGAGAGAGGCTGAACATCCCCCAGGTGCTGAGCACGGCTTTTCTAATTCACCCCCCCTGCCTTTCTTCCACTCACTTTGCAAAATTCTCTGTGCCTGAGGCTGGCAGGGTTTCCCAGGTTCATTTATCTGCTCACCAGAATCTCTGTCAGACCCTGCCCAGCCCATCCCTGCCAGACCTCACCATTTCTCAGCATCATTTGGCGTTAAAGAATTTTTTCCCTTTTCCAGCACTCAGGTTCTGTAAAAAAAAAAAAAAAAAAAAAAAAAAAAAAAATTAAAAGCAGCTGGAGCTGTTCCCGTGAAAGGGAGAAAAACACGGTGTGATGGAGATATTGAGACAATCCCACATGATAAAAAAATCTCATCTTTGAGGCTGTTCTCTGTCCCCACACTTATATGGGGCACACAAGGGATTCTGGTGATTCCAGGACTGGAAGGAGCCTTGAGTGGTGCAAGCCATGAATCCTCCTGCTACAACATCCCTGATCCCCCATCCCTGCAGAACAGGATTGCTGCAACCTCATCCCGGCTGACAGATTTAAAATGCCAGGCTTAACCTTGCCTGCACAGGGTTAATTTCCCTCTCAGGGTTTCAGTTTCCCCCTGGAGTCTCTTTTTGGTGGCTCCACAGGTCCCCTTGGTGAATCCCTTTGGGAACTTTTTGCTCTTTGACCTCAAATCTTTTCCTTCTCCACTAAATTGCTCCAGGTTTTTTTTTTGTTGTTGTTGTTGTTTTGTTTTGTTTAACCCTTTTTTTTTTTCCTCTCTCAAGGCACAACAGAGTGAGGCTCAGCCACAGCACGAGGGGGATCCCCAGAAGGGATGGGGGATAATTGGTGAGAGCTCAGGGCCAGGAGGAGCAGGGGGGTCCTCAGTGCTGTCCCCAAAGCCACAGAGTCACTGACCCCGCTTCTTGCCTTTATCTCGTGGGGTGTTTTGCTTAATTTTGTTTAATTCTGAGTCATTAAACAAACACAGCGACTGCTCTCCCTGGCCAGGACCAAAGTTTGGATGAGGTTCCTCTGAGTTTGAGACCATGAAAAACAAAGCTGCTGCTTTCTGGGTTATTTAGAAAGCAAACTGGACAAATAAACTTTTCCTACCCAGAGCAGTCAAGATTATGAATCCATAGTTCTCCCTTCCTAAAGGGACACAAGCACTGACCCCCAAGAAAACACCACATTTAACCTCAAGTCATAAAAAAACCTTCCAAAATTGAATAACAGAACTAAAATTATAAGTGTAGTTTAAATAAAAGTGTATAACATCGCATAGTAAAAAACTTTTTAAAGTTTCAAAAATAATAGTATAGATAAAGCAAACAAATTTTTAAAGTGAAAGCTAGTCCTTCTTCACCTTCTTCTTCATTAGTTTAAGTAATATTGTGTAATGAAATAAACAACTCCACATTGCAAGCCACAAGTAATTAACAAAATAAAAATAATTTAAGTAGCCTTTTGTAATTAAACAATTTACCCTTAAAAAACCGTATACAAAAAAAATAAAGCTCCATCTTTAATTTGTTAGCTTAAAACACTCTAAAACTCACCACTTGTAAAACTATAATATAAATAAAAACTAATAAACATTTAAGTCAAAAGAAAACAAAACAAAACAAAAAAAAAAAAACCAAGTTTGTCACCCTCTGTCACCTCTGCTGGGATGTTGCTTTGTTATTGCTGGGCTTGATTTGTTATCAATTTTTTTAAGATTTTCTTTCAAGGACCAGTGTGACTAAAAGTATCTTCTGCTGGGTTTGACCACAACTTTGTTATCCCGCTGCATCTTTCCAATAACGTGGGCTGCCATTTCCCTCTGCTCTCTGGAAGTGGAAATTCTTTTATTTTTAAATTTTGCTGACGCTGAGAAGAGCTGTGATTTCTAAGAAGTGATGCTGTGCATGCCCTGACACGTTTCAGTGAAGGGCTTGGAATTGTTTTTGTTTTGTTGAGTTTTTTTTTTGTTGTTGTTGTTGGGGTTTTTTTTGGGTTTTTTTTTTGTTTTTTTTCAGGGATTTGCTGTCTGTAATCTGATCATTCATGTTGTTCACAAAGACAACTTGATTTTTCAGTACTTGATCCTCTTTCTCCACGGCTGATCCAGGCCTCCCGCACAATGAGCTGACTCTTTGTTGCCAATTCCTGAGGAATTCTCACCAAACACAGCCTTAGAAAACCCAGCTGCAGCTCTGTGGCTGTTTTGGGATGCCCAAAACGCTTTGGGATTCCCTGGGCAGCTCAGGGAATGTGCATAAAGCTGATGCATCTCTGGGTCTTGTTTTTCTCTTCATGCCCTACGTCCAAAGCATTAAACATTTCCTTCCCTTTCAGCCCTCGAGGTTTTCTCTCAAAGCTGGAACTCCAGGGGCTGCTTGAGCAGGGCCTCCCTATCACCAGGATCTGCTTATCTGCAGCTCAAAGGAAATTCTGCTTGGCTGCCTTGTTCCAGCTCCGGATGGAAGGGTGAAATGATGAAATGAAAACAGCGAAATGATGAAACGAAAACTGAAATGATGAAATGCCCTCACTGGCAGAGCCTCGGCGCGAGGAGCTGCTCCCCAGGAACAAATGGGAAATGTTTTTTCTGGGAAAACAATCAGGAGCCCTCCTTCCATGGGGTCACTGGGGCCAAATCCAGCCCAGTGCCAAGGGACTCAGGGCAAGAGGTTTCAGGATTTTGGTGCTTCAGACAGAGGGAGTTGAGGGACCTGATGAACATTTCCATAGGGAGAAACATCTCGGGACTGAGACATCAAATAAAACCCTGTCAAATGAAATACGACCACAAGGACTGGATGAAGCCATTAGGAAGTCTGGGCAGGTTTAAGAGCTCTCTTGTGTGGAAAAGGGGGAGTTTGGTATTTTCAAGTGATTCTACATCACTCATGGCATTCCCCAGGGCCTGGAGCGTGCTCTTGGTGCTAAAAATAAACCACTCAGGAAGGCTCTGACAGCCTTCTCAGAGCTTCAGGTGCTCTGAGCTGGAAAAGAAGAGAAAAGGCCAAAAAGAAAGAATGGATGGGGCTGTAAGATGTGCCTGGGTGAGAATTCCACCTCCAGCTCTGCTTGACAGAGGAGTGAGCAGGGAGCTGTCATCTCACTGGGGGGAAATTACAGTTTAGAGAAAACAACTCACCTCTGTCCCTTTGTTTCCTGAAAACTGATGGAGGGAGAGTCAGAATTGAGGAGGGAGAGTTTGTTTTCTCTTTCTAGAAGACACGGCATGTTTTTATTCTCCCCCTTCTTTGTGCGTGTGTTTAGATAAAAGTCAGGACACAAAGGCTTGGCTGGGTTGGTGCCAAGTTAAAGCTCAAGAAAACAAACCTCAACCTTCAAGGCCGAGAGGTTCCGTGGGTCGTTAAAGCCAGTCCTGCTCACACAGGAAATCACATCATGTAATCTCTTGTTTGGGACTTTGGCAAAGGATAAAATCCTTCTCAGGAGGGAGCGTTGCCATCTCAGAGAGCAACGGCCCAAGAGAAACACAGGCTTTGAGGGAGCAGGGATTTTTCAGGAGCTGTCTGCAGAAATACCCAGTTGGGAGGGCAATTATTTATTTTGTGGCAATTAAAATTACCTTCATCTCCCAAGCTATCTCCAGAAGCCTCCACCAATAGAGGAGAACATTCTCCTGCCCAATCCAGGACCTGGATTTTACCATTCCTGATCTAATTCTTTAACGTCTCAATAACAAACTTTACTTCCACCCTTCTCCTCTGCAAGGAAACCACAGACAATTTTCCTCTATGCAGGGCTTGGATACGCTCTGGAGTGATTTTATTCACAGTGTTTCTTTCTCTTTCTCATGGGCCATGTGGAACATTATCAAAAGCCATAAAACTTTATGTATTTACAGCCTCTTGTGGGAGCACAGCACTCAGAACATCATTGTAGATGTAAATTAGCTCAATTATCTTTGCTTGGGATGGTTGGATCTTGTCCAGTTACCGTTGCAGTTTCTAATTCTCTTTGGTACTGACAAACAACGTGTTTAAGTGCTTGTTCTACTGTTTTCCCAGACCCCAACACCACATCATTCTCCCTGATCTTCAGCCTCTGTTTTAAGAGAAACCTTTGGCGTTTTTCCTTGACCCTTTTCCACCCTCTCGGGGTTAAAGTTCCCTTCTTGGCTTTCTGAATTTAATTTTACCCCAATCACCTCAAAGTGTGCTATGAATTTTAGTGTATCTCTACTCTGTTTTGTTCCTTACTACACTGAGATTTCTTTCCTCTGCCAATTATAATCCTCATCTGCTCCATCACCCTTTGAAGTTTTGACACATTTCAGCCTTCTTAGCATTACCCTCTATCAGCTCCTTGTCTGGAGAATGAGATCCACTGATTCCTTCCACATGCAGAAACTCCTCAGTTAATTACCACTGAGAACTGCTGCTGCAATCTTATCAAAATCTGAACACTGCAATTTTTCATTATTTTTGTGCTATGATAGTAGAGCCACGTGCCTTTGGACCAGCTGCTGGAAACAGAGGATCTGATTTTCCCTCGTGCTCTGGCTTTTATTATGAAAATGCCATGGACTCTCTTGTACCCTCATGGATTCCTTTCTGCAGTAAACAACAGCCACCCTCTGTGCCCTCCTTGTGCTCCCAGCTGAACAACTCCCAGTCCCCTGGAATGATTGAGCAGGTCCTGGATGCTCCCACCACTGCAAAACCACAATGCTGACACCCCTGAGAGGCATCTGAATCCAGGGACAGAATTCAAGTGGGGCTGTAGGAGCCACTTCCAGTGTTTCACACAGAATCCCTGAATTATCCAGGTTGGAAAAGTCCTCTGAGACCAAGCGGTGTCTGATGCCCACCTTGTCACCCAGACCAGAGCACTGAGTGCCACATCCAGACCTTCCCTGGCCACCTTCAGGAGGCAGCTCCTTCCATGACAAAACTCTCCCTGAATTTTCACTTCATTGCCTTTTTTATTTGAACTTTCCTTTCTGAATTTCCTGAACTTCTGCTGTTCTGCACTGCTTGCTCTCAGACAGGGTGAAGGCTACAGCCCCTCACAGAGGAACAGGAGCTGGATCAAAAAGGAAAGTGCAGAACTCTCAACATCTTAACCAGGGTGCTGCTGCTCTCCCTGCCCCAGATGAGCCCCCGATGCCCTGGAACTTCCCAGCCTGCCTGAGCAGCAAATTCTCCAGGCTTATCAACCCATCAGAGCAGTTGGAAGACAGTTGAGTGTCTCTGGGGGTGCTGATAGCAGGGAAGGCTTTGCTCTGGGAGATAAGCTGCCCTCCCTGAGCGGCCAGGGGAGGCCGTTGGTATCTCAGGGACTTCCAGCTCCTGCAGACACACCCTGGCTCCGTGGGCATTAACTGAACCCCTCGCTATCACCTCTGCTCTGCTCCCTGGCATCGTTCCGCTCACGTTGATAGAGCCTCTGCAGTGACCTCATTGCCTCACCCGGCTGTAAACAGGCAGCCAAAGCCTCGTGGCTTTTTGGAGATGGATTAATTCAGGAGAGAAAGGAGCCTCGGGAAGGTGTTTGAAATGCACAACAACTCTGTTTTCTGCTTGAGCAGCTGCCCAGCTCTCCCTGCAGGTTTCAGGAGAGAAAAGCATCACGAGCAGCCCCTGCCCAGGTTGGGGGGAACTGGGAATGGCCGGAGGGCAGTTATTCCCTACCAGCTCCAGCCAGAGCTCCTTGCTTCACCCCACAGCAGGAAATCCAGGCTCTGGTGGGTCTGTGGCACCTGGCACTCAGGTGTGAGCAAGGCAGAAAGTCCAGGTCACCTTTACCTAGAGGAATCAGTAGATCCAAGTCCCACTGTCAGAGTGAGGAAGATCCAGGGTATGCACAGAGGCTTGGAAACAAAGAGGGCAAATATTGCTCTGAGGTAACAATATTGGTTTCACAGTTTCTATGTTACAGTGAAAAATAATTATTTTTTCATGTCAAACGCTGCTTAGTCCTTCCCTTGGGCCCTGCTCAGCTCAGTTGTGAGAAGGATTAACCCTCCCCACGCACCACACACTCTCTAAAGTCCTGCTCTGTTTCCACCCATGGGAAACCACCCCTTTCCCAAATACAGACATTTTCATCCAAATAAACGGGAAGGAGTTGGAATATTGTTAAACAATAATCCAGCTGCGAGGCAGAAATTTAAAAGGGCTGCAAAAGCATCACTTCTTCACAGGCTGGGGGAGAGAACAGCACTGCAAGGAGCCATCAGCCTCATCTGTGGGAAGCTTCTGCCATCTGCTGGCACCTGCAGCAAATCCTGCGCTTGGGAGAGATTGTCAGTGAACAGACAGCAGAGAAAAAATAGGAATCTTTGAAGTTCATAAACCCTCTCCCTAGGAGAAACATTACCTGTTTTGGTCTCATCAAAAATATTGCGGTCATAGAAAGGTTTATGTTGGAAGGGACCTAGAAAATCATTCAGTTCCACCCTCCCTGTCGTGGTTCCACCATCCCAGGTTGCTCCAAGCCCCAGCCAGCCTGGCCCTGGACATTCCAGGGATTCAGGGACAGCTACAGCTTCTCTGGGTGACCTGTGCCAGGGCCTCAGCACCGTGGTAGGAAAGGATTCTCTCCACAAGTTTCTAAGCAGGTAGGAAAAAAAAAAAATCCAGATTTCTCCAGGCTTTCAGCCAGGGATTTATACAAAGCCATGAATTAAACGCCTCTTTGCAAGTACCAGTATAAGGTTCAAAGTCTGGTTTTACCACCTTCTTCCCCTGGAGAGGTTTCTACATTCACCTGCAGAGAGCACTGGGAGCTGAAAAGGTGCAATAGAAACTGTGACAAACTTCAGGGCCAAACTGAAAACACCTTCTCATTACCTGTCTTCTTACTCACAGGAGCCTCACCTGTACTTGAACACCAGCAAGGAAGTTAAGAGACAATTAACAGAGAAAGAATTCAGATGTTCAGCCAGGACTCAAACTCTGCCAGGGAAATTCTGCTGCCACACCTTGAAGTATTTTTAGTTCTGGCTACTCAGATGGAGATTCTTAAAGGTTGCAGAGCAGCACTGCCAGGTGCTGTCCTTCCTGCTCCATGTTGCAGCTCACTCTGGTGGTTCAGAGCCCCTTCCTTGTGGCCTAGAATAAGCTGAAGGAACTTTATAACAAGCAGGTGTTTTTTCTGGGCAAATAAACCAGGATTTCCTTTCAATCAGCTCAGAATTCGATCAGCATTATTTGATGTAACAGAATGTTTTGAAGCCAAGGACTGTTGTCAAAGCACCAACAAAATATTTGTATTTTTTTTTCCTCTGCATCTTATTGCAGCTCTTTTGCTTTTCCTTCCCACCATTTATCTTTCACAACACCAAGCCATGCCTGTGCTTCCTGTTTGGCTGCTGGTTGGTAGTTTTCTCATTTGCTGTTATTTTTGACTTCCATCCAAGCTTTGTATGATATTAATAGCTGTTACACAGAACTGTAATCATCCTCAAACCAGCCCTAATATTAGCAGAAGTAGCCAAGAGCTGTTGTCAAGGCCTGAGGAATTTGAGCAGTGAATTTTCTCCTCCATCCTGTCAGTTCTGGCCCAGCCCAGGGAACCAAAACCTCTGCTCAGCACCCAACTCCCACAGCCCCATCCTGGTCACCTCAAGCAAGAGAGAAGCAGCTTGGTCAAGCTCAGATGCACAGAAAGATGCTGAAAAGAAGATGCTGATCTGAGGATTCAAGAATTAGATGTTATAGGTTGTCTAATTAATGCTTCAGTCTAATCAAGATAGAGTAATCACTCATTGTTCATCCAGCAGTGCTAACACTAATAGCCAAATTACTCATTTTCTTTTAAAGGTTGTCAGCAACAGAAAAAAATAAACACAGAGGACAAAAGCATCCGCCCTGCTCCTCCAGCAGCAAATTCTCCTCCTTCCTTTGAGCTGCTGCAGTGACTCATCAGCATCCTGAGGGGGAAATAGTGATAGTTTTTTTTCTTCTTTGCTGGGAGAAATATGATTCTAAGGCTGGTTGTTTCTTCTTTCTCTGTTTAGAGTCTACTTGAGGATATTTTTGTAATGTATTTTCTACTGTTCTCTCCAGTGGAATCTTTCTGCCCAGGGCTGCAATCCCCCATTACACCACTTGTCCTGCATTCTACCTATCTTTTTTCTCTCACTTCCACTGGTTTCTGTCATCACAGCTTCTGTGACCACTTCCAGGGTCACCAATGGACTCCCTGTGAGTTGCTGACACCCCTGAGGCCATCCCAAGCTCAGCATCCCCTGTTCTGTCACCACCTCCTGCTCCTTCAGGAAGAATTTGGGATTTACCCAGGTGTACCTGCACCAGCTGAATAACCAGAAGCTCTGCAAAGCCTCAGAGCTGCTGAGGAGCACAAGGAGGAAGAGTAGCAGCCAGCATCCAGTGCTGGCTCTTTGATCATCTATGGAATTATGTTTGCATTCACTACCCTTAGGGCTCTTACCAGGAGGCTGAAACCTGCCTGGAACGAGCTCAGCAGCTCTGCCCAGCTCCTTGGGATGTTCAGCTGATCCCACACATCCAAGCCCAGAAAGGTCCTGCTCCCTCCTGGTTATCAGATCCCAGGACAGGGAAAAGACAAGAGAATGCTTCAACACGGCCTTGATGCTTGAACCAGAGAACAGATCTTTCCAAACTGGCCTTGGAATGGATCTTTATTCCTCCTGGAGTTTTTCTCCTGGCAACCTGATGTTACAAGTGAAGCCAATAATCCAGTTGGAAAGAGTTGTCGATGAGCAGCCAAATAACTAGAGAGCCAAAAATATATTTGGCCAAGCTATTTGAACAAATGGGAAAAAAAAAAAATCAATTGGTTTGGTGGAAGAATGTGCAGAGAAAAGCTCTGACCCCGAGGTCCTCAAACAATCAGTTTTGTTCTGGTGGACAGAGCCCTGCAGCAGGACCTGGGTTATCACCTTCTCTACCAGGCCTTGACTGACTGCTATAGGGAATTGTGGCTTCAAGCAAATGAGGAAAACAAGAATAATATAATGGATGCAGCCATCAGGGACCTCCAGCAAATGGCACAGTTCATTGGTGAGAGACCTGGCAAGGGAAGGAGAGATCTACAGGGAGCTGCAGGAAAAAAAAAATCAACACCCTGAGTCCCAGATGTTGTCAAGCCCTGAATCACTTCTGGGGAAAGTTCTTCCTCTAGCAGGGGAGATCCAAGGATAGGGCAAAAGCCAAGTTCATGGATGGTTACAACATTCCTGTGCTGACATCCCAGAGGAGATGGGGCTCACATCTGCCAGGGCAACGGTGACACCAACACTACCAACGCCATCCACCACACCCAGCCCGGGTTATTTCACCTCCCAACACAATAGTGGGGACCAAACCTGGCATCCTCCTTTGCCCCCTGGACCCACAACCCAGGGCAGGATCCTGCTCCCTGCAGCAAAGTTGGCTGGGATCAGTCCTTGAGGCAGGAGCTCCTCAGAGAGCAGCCCCTCAGTCTCCAGTGAAAATACACAGTACAAATTAAAACCACGAGCCAGAGAACACAAAGGTGTGGGTCGTGTAAAACATCAGGATTTACTTAACTGCACAGTCAGGACAGTTTCCCAAAGCTCAATAAAAACAGCCACTTTATAAACTCGTGTGTGTTTTCCACAGGTGTCTTCACACAGCACTGGGCAAGGTCCCAGATCCTGACCTGGGAAATCAGGACTCCCACCCTCCCTCCCCTCACCACATGAGCAGCACTAATTCCTTTGGAATACCCAGGAATCCCTTTGGATTTGCATCTACACCCTCCTCTAGAGAATTCCCCCCTTGCAAACACAGTACCAGGAAATATTCCTTTAGAGGAGCAGTTCATTAAAGAGAGGCTTTTGCCCACCAGCCCAGTCCAACACTGCCATCCTCAGGATTCCAGCTGCACCACCAGCCAGGTGAGAGACACTGTGCTGATGGAAAGCCTGGATTCTGACAAAATTCAGACACTACTGTGTCAAAAACCTCCTATGGAGTCACAAAAACCCCAACCAACTGACCCTCATTTTGTGACTGCTCTACTATACACAGAGACAAAACCAGATGTTAGTGAAAATACCAGTTCTCTAGAATTTTTTTTAATGATTAACACTGAACAAATCCTGCCTGTTACTGTCTTCACCAATACTACATTCAGCATAGCATTAGATAATAAAAATAAATTGCACTATAAAATCCCATTAAAAGTCTTAGTTAAGCTGAAAGATGAAAGGAAAAACATCATTTAATGTAAGCTGCCAGGGAGCCACGGAGACAACCTGTGTTTCTTCTACTTGTGAGCATTGGTGTGCAAATGCCAGGACAAGACCAACTCCCAGGTCTTCACTTCAGCAGAGGAGAAGCAAAGAAGTTACCTTGATGCCCAAGCTGAGTTGTTGATTTGCTTTTGCTCCCAAATCTAATTCCAAGAGAAACACAAGAATCAGTTTGGATTTTTGGACACAGAGACCTAATACTCTCCCTTTTGCAGAGAACATTCACCCAAATTTCACCCAATGTTCCTCTCCCTACTATAAGAGGATGTTTGCTACTCACCAGGCAGCTGCTGCTCCCACAGCACAGATTCAGGGAGGGATAAGTGAGCAGCAAATGCAGGCTGCCCACAAATGTCTCAGTTCTCCTAGAGCACCCAAATCACCTGCAATCATTCCAAACTGGCACTTACTTGGGGGTGGTCCTGCTGAAGGTGGAACGGACCCTCTGGGACAGGGAGCTGGATGAGGGTGTCTTGGAGAGCTGGTGCTCTGGGGTGGTGAGAGGTCCCAGAATGCTCACTGCCAAAAGAGAACAGCACAGTGTGGGGAAAACTGAAGTTTTCTTTGCCATGCAGGGAACATCAGGCATTCCCTGGCATCTGTCAAAAGCACTAGACAAATCTGGCATTTCTTGGCACACTTCTGCTTTTCCCTCTCTCTCTGTGAAGTGAGGAGTAGCTGGCTCTGAGAGCCTCACAGGCTGCTTGGATTGAGGGTTGTTGATTTTAGTAACAGAGCAGAAGCCAGGGTTACCTTGAATCTCAGGTGTCCGTGGAGTGGAATAGGCATTGGTGTTCTCAATCACGTGTGCTGGGTCCATGTTCTCCTGCTCCACCATCATCAGCTGGCTCCAGTAGTCCATGGGCAGCAGCAGAAGTCGTTCCACGACCTACAGAGACACCTCTGAGTTACAGAATCACGGAGTGGTTTGGGTTGGAAAACAGAAAAATCACCAAGGTTTGTCCCACCTTGGGCTGACGCTTCGTGTCTTGCAGGAGGGTCATGGGGTCAGGATCTGGTACCGCGTGGGCAACTATTGTGGGACCAAAGACTTTGGCCAAATTGGAGATGTCCATTTTAGTGTCTGGGCTCTGAGCCACCCTGCATTAAAAAGAAATTAAGAAACAAGGTAGCTTTGTCCCTTCCCTTATGATACAAAGTCCCCTGTCCCACACACACTTGGCCTCTGAGTGAGCAGGTTTGCTCCAGAATAAAGACTTCATGCTCACAAGCAGTAACCAAACCCAATTAGAAAAAGCACCAGTGGGGTAAACCTTCCCCTTTCAGATCACACAATGGCTTGGGAGGGACCTTAGAGATCACCTGGTTCCAACCCCCCCCCGTCCATCAGAATGTACCTCTGCAGGTGGACCATGAGGAAAGCCAAGGTGTCCCTGTTGGCCTGAGGAAGTTCTCCAACTGCTTGGTACATAGCAGCGATGCTGTTGTCCTCATCTGAGATTTCTAGCAGGGAAAAAAACCCAATATTTACACCTAAGAAAGCGCTCCCAGAAGCTGCAATATTCCCCTCACAGCCACAGCTACCCTGAGAAATAAAGCCAGAAACTTCTCAAGCTGTGTTAATAATCTTATATCCTCCCCAACTAGAATTCAGGCACAGAACACCAAGGCCTGCTGGCTCTCTTGACAGCAAAACCACAACCACTGAGCCTCAGGAAAGAGCTGGAGACAGCAATTCCTCACCTGCAGCTTCCATGAAAGTCTTGTTTAACCGGAAAGTGAGAAGGGGCTCCTTCAGGCTGCGCAGGAAGTCCTTGAGAAGGCCACAGATGGCATGGATATCATCCACTTTACTGAGCAAAGGAACATTCTTTGCTCTAAGAAACTTCTCTTTCAGCTCCCTCACAGTCTTGTCACAGCCAGAGATGCGGTAAATGCCTGTCTGTTGGCACAAAGTTTGGCTCAGAGGAGGAGGTCAACTGATTTTCTTCCACCCCCACTTTCTCTGCACACCTGAGTCACCCACTGAGCAGCACTAGCCACACCATAAATAAGGGATATTTGGGTTCACAATTTGCTTCCCTATAGAACCACAGCCCATTTCATTAGCACTGTTTCACACCTCATTTTCTTCTTACCTCATGCAGCCCTCGTTGCTCGATTTCATTAACACAGTGCACGATGATGGAAGGGATCATTGGAGGAGTAGAAGGGACAAAATCCATCAAGGTGCCCTAAAAGGAAGAAGTTAAAAAAAAAAAAAAAAGATGGATTCAGTCAGCAAGACATGGAAAATACTCTCTCAGGAATTCATAGCAAGATCTATGGTCTGAAAACAAGAATTGTTGCTCTTCTCAGGACTGAAGAAGAAACATCACATCCATCAGCACCAGGCTGCATCGCCTGCCCGGAGCTGCCACCATCCCCCTCAACGCCCTCCTACCATCACACCCCTACACCCCCCTCCCTGCCTGTGCAATGATGCATTAACGAGCTCATTTGCATGTTATTATGCAGCTCTGAGCAACAGGAGCTTTGCTGGGGAAGGCAGCCTTGGGAGATGAGCAAATCCCAAGGTAAGGTGGGCTCCTCTGGTGGCCCCAAGCCCGAGGGCACAGACCCACCTCCCCAATTGGGACAGGAGTGCCCGTGAGCGTGGGGATGCAGGGCAGAGGGCAGCGCTCCCGGCACTCGGGGTGAGCCACCACCCGGCAGTCTCTGCACTTCAGAGAGATCTTCCCAAACTTGACTCTCTTTCCACACGGGACACAGGATTCTGGTTTGATAACCTGGTGATGCAGAGCACACAGATGGGAGAGATTAGTGCAGTGCAGTAAATCAGCAGGAGTTAAATTGGGTTACAGTTTCCTGATCTGTGCAAGGAACTGGTACAGTTCATATTGATCTGAGATGTAACCATGGAATAGCCTGAATTGGAAGAGACCCTCAGAGATCATCAGTCCAGCTCGTGGCCTTGCACAGACACCCCAATAATCCCACCCTGTGCATCGCTGGGAGCATTGTCCAAACGTTCCTGGAGCTCTGGCAGCCTTGGGGTTGAGCCCATACCCTGCAGAGCCTGTTCAGTGCATGACCTCCACTCTGGGAGAAAAACCCTTCCCCAGTATCCAACCTAAACCTCCCTTGACACAGCTGGCAGCCTTGTCACACACATTTCAAGATGGAAGGAGATGCTTTTCCAAGCTCCTCCTGCCTGTAGGCTCACCGTCTTGGAAACAAAATCATGCAGCCTCACTCCCCCATTGTGCTGTGGGGTGCTGGAACCATCAGTGTCCAGTTTGGACTCCAGCTGCTTACTGCCTATGCTGGACTCACTGTTCCAGGGCTGCAAAGGACCTGGAAGATACAAGAGGAAGAAGCTGACCAGCTAGAATCACCCTCTGTCTCCAAAAGCATGGGCATTATTGTTGAAACTCCTGAAACTGAGGGTTTTGGATTTTCTGTGCTGACAGGCACTGACTCTCAAAAAAACATTGCTTTTGACCTGAGGTCTTGGAGAAGGCTTCCAAAATTGAGTGATGGAACTAAAATCACTGGTGTGTAGTTTGAATAGAAGTGTGTAATACCACATGGTGGGGAATTTGAAGTCTAGGGTATTAGAATATAGCATGTATAAAGCAAGACAGAAGTTTTAGGACAGAGCTTGCTTTCTTCTACATGGGTCTAGGTGGTACTCTTTTGATTTGATGGAAAATGCCACATTGCAGGACACGGGTGTTTGGTTATTGGGTTAAAAGTAAAAATAATTTAGGTGGCTTTTCTTAATTGGACAGTTAGGCCTTAAAAGACCTTCTAACAAGAGACAGATCACCATTTCACCATTTTTAGCTTATTAGCTTAAAGTGCTGTCACACTCACTCTAACGTAGATAAGAATTAATAAACATCTGAGTCTCAAGCTTTTAATCCTGACTCTGGCAAAAGAGAAAAAGAAGATATAAAGTAATATATCATAAACCAGAAGCAGGTCCCAGGTCCTGGAAGGAATATCAAACATTTCAGGATAACTTGGGACAGGACAGAGATGTCACACCCACCACTCTTCCTCCGGCTCCTCCGAGGGCAAGGCACAGTCTGGATGGTAGAAATGGCTTCAATGGGGCCACCATCGTTGGGGACCATCACCGTGGTCTTTGCTACAATGGATTCATTAGCCTGGAATGACAAAAACACCAGTGACAGGAGTCAAAACAAAAAAAAAATAAATAAGGGGAGTTCCAGTGGCCCTGGAAACAGGCAGGAAAACTGTGACCAAGAGTACACAAAACCAGCTGGGACCACCATACCTGGTCTGCTGTGCTGCTAATGGATCTGGATTTCTTCTGAGGAGCTGGGGGGCCTTCAGCAAACTGCCTGGAAGAACGCTGAAAAGAGAGCACACTGTTGGCCAGGAGCAGGAATGCTGTTCACTTGGCATTATACTGGCTGTACTAAAAGGACTGAACATTTTATGTATCTGTGGTGTGTGCAGACAAGTCCTTCAGAGGTACCTCTGCTTCCCTGGTGGCAACCTCGGTGCCAGGAAGAATTAAGGAACCTCTTTCAAATAATTTTCCTAGCCAGCTTTGTAATTCAGTTGAGGGGAGAAAAAAGAAACCCGACCTAAGAAAGGAGGACAAAAAAGCCCCAACAAACCCACAAACTGCACACACAAAAACCAGCAACTAAGCAAGTCCCAGATTCTTCCCAGCTCCACTAGGTGATGGTTTCAGGCTCTTTCCCACCTGTATCTTCTGCAGATTAAAGCAGAACAAGCACAAGCTCCTTAACAGAATAGAAAAATGTTAACTTCCTGCACCATCTTCCCTTAATCTGGGAGTTGTTAATAATCTCCAAGTGCTTTTTACAAACCTCAGACTGTAACAGCACAGGATATACAGAACTTCACTCATTTTTAGTAGACAAACCATGACATCAGACCTAAATTTCAGTCTAAACCCCCAGAGCAGCAGCAGCACATCCATGGGAGGTCTGATTTAGTGGCTCAGAGGTCACTACAGGTGGCTGTGAGGTGACAGATGGTGGCATTGTGGCAGCCAGGGGAACAATGGAAACTGTAACAGGGAACAACTGAACAATACCCGCTTCTCTCTCCTCTTCAGCCTGACAGTTTTCACCAAAGAGGAATCCCAGTCCTGGGGGAAAGAAAGAGACAGCATTGGTAAATACCACACAGCCCCTGGCCAGGGCTTTCATCAAATTTTAGCCAACAACACACTGGGGAAATGCAAATCAGCTCAGCCAGGTTAATATCCTAGTAATCTAAACACAAAAGGTCTCTGGAGATCAACCCCCTCCCCTCGGGCTTTACAGGGGAGGAGAACTTCAGAACGTGGAGTTGCATTACCAGTGAGTCATCGGTCTTGTCAAAGCTGATGTCTGACAGAATTGAGCCAGATTCATCTATTGTAGACAGCCTAAAAAAACAAATTAGAAGAAGCTTGTATCAGTTTGGCTTTCAGTCAGTCCCGGCTCCAGAACAATCTCACTGACTCAGAAGAGCCGTATTTTAAAGGGGGGGGAAAAAAAAGAAAAACTGTTGACAGGGGTGTGGAATATGTCACAGAGGCCGACAGCTGGATTGATGCCTGACACCTCAGATAAAATCCTCTTTCCTAACCTTTTGTTGCCCGAATTTCCCACAGAAGCCTGTGGCCTGTTCAGGAAGGCGAGGACAGATCTCTGCTCCTCGCTGAGCTGGATGCTACCGGAGGCATCACACATGAGCAGCTCCCGAATCAGCTGGATTTGCCTCTCCTGTGAACACAGATAACAATCAGCACCTGGATACTCCGTGTTTAATTACTGTAACACCTGACCAAGTGTTTGAGACACCAGAGAGAAACTCTCAGAACTTGTGTCAATGGACTGCTAATGGCTGCAGGCAGGTAATGGCAGCTCAGCTCCATCAGCAGCCAGTCTCCTTTCCCAGATCAAAGCTGAAAACTGCTCAAAGAGCCGAGCCAATTCCTTGTCGTCGTCCCCTTTCTTTCCGACCCCCCTCCTTTCCCTCCCGTGAGGGCCAGCCCTTATTTTACCACTGATCAATGCAGTTTAATCGCCTTGTCTCCACACTCTGGAGAGCTGAAGGGTAACACAGGCATTACTTACCAGCTTCTCACAGTCCATTTCGGCTTTTTGCCTCCGTTTGATCTCTACATCCACCTGATTGCGGGCGTGTTTCAGCTTCACGTCCAGGGCACTTCGCTCAGCTTCTGTCTTCATGAGGAGATCTTTGTACCTGCCGAGCTCGTGCTCTGTTTTCTGCCATTTCCTCCGGTTCTCCTCGAAGCTCTTCGCTAACTGAATAAACTCTGGGGAGAGAACACACGGAGTTTTAGCTGGACAAGCAGGTTCACACAGAATCCCAGGATACCAAAGGTTGGAAAAGACCTCTAAGAGCACCGAGTCCAAGCTGTGCCCGATCCCCACCTTGTCACCCAACCCAGAGCACCGAGTGCCACCTCCAGGGATGGGGACTCCAAACCTCCCTGGGCAACCCCCTCAAATCCCTGACTGCCCTTTCCATGAAGAAATTCCTCCTTCTGATGCCCAACCTGATCCCAACTGAGGCATGGAAAACCCAGCCTTTGGACCAACCCAGCTACAAGAGAGATGCCCATGAGCTCTTCCATTTTCCAGACCAAGCCCTTCCTGTCAGCACCAGCCAGAATAGCTGGAACATGAGACGTTGCACAAAACCATTTTGCTACAAGCACATAGCCCTGCATAGAAATTCAGATGAGACTTGACATTTCTCCATTAAAAAAAAAAAAAAAGCCCAGATCAGACTGGTTTTAGCATCTTCAGCAGATTCTTCAGGAACAAAACTCACGGCACTCGTTTCCTTCGCTCAGGAGCTCGGCCTGGCGCGTGAGCTGCTCGTACAGACCCCGCAGGTTCACCATGGTACTCTCCATCCTCATGCCAAAAAAAAAAAAAAAAAAAAGCAAACAAAAAACCATAGCTAAACAAGCAGCCCAGCCCTTCCCTCCCACTCCCAACCAGAAACCAGCCCAAAGAAAAGAGAACCAGCCTCAGAGTTACTGGTTGTGAAGCTTTCCAGGTTTGAGAAGCTCATGTTTCATGGAGACATAAGCATCTACTTTTTTTTCATTGGGAATCAAAACCCACAGCCCTCCACAGTTTAGAGATAACAGAGCCTTGGAGGGAGGCAGATCTGCCCACCCTAGTGCTTCCACTGTCCTCCAGCACAACACAGAGGCTCAGAACCCAAGGCAAGGTGAGGGATCCCAAGTCCTTCCCTTCAGAAAGGATACAGAACACAGCCCATGCCCTGCCTACAAATAACTTGGTACTATATAGGCCACTAAAAACCTGCAAGTTTTCAGCACTTTGTAAGATAAAAATAGGAGCAACATTCCGGGGAATTTTAATACAGTTTTAAATTTAGCTACATTTTAAGTTACAGCTCCTCCTGCAAATAGCTGTTGAAATTCAACCAGTCAGCACATTTCTCTCAAACAGCAGCAACAACGGCATAAACAGAAGCAGCGAAGGGGAAAGTCTCCAGCTCAGCAAGACAGAAATGACTTCCCTAATGAGAGAGGTGGCTGGGGCAAGCAGGGCAGCCGGGGCTGGGAAATGAGCTGGTGCTGGAAGGTTTGCGAGAGGTGCCAGCAGGGAACACAACACGCCAACACCAGAAGGCTTTGAGGTACCTGTTTCACAGGTACAGACCCCACAGGCACACCGATAGCTCGATATTTTCTCTATTAGGCGAACTACGAGGTGCGGAAGAGCTCTGCCCTTGTCGTGCGAACTCACAGCACGAAGCACCCTCTATTTCCAGCACCAGCATCGCCATCCCCGCGACCCCCGAGGCCTGGAGGCCGCAGGGACCGGCCCGGCCCGCACAGCGCCCATCGAGCCTAGGGGCCATGGGGGCTCCGAGCCCACCGGGGAATGAGCCCGGGTGGATCCCGGATCCCCCACACTCCCCTGAACCCCCGCTTCCTCTCAGCTCACCCCCAGCTCTCCTCCGCCCATCCCTGCACTCACATGAACCCCTCAGGATCCCCTCAGGGTCGCCTCACCTGGGCCGCGGCTCCGGCCCCAGCGGCGCGCGCAACCCCAACGGCCGCGCGCTCCGGTTTGAATCCGCGCCGCCAGCCAATCCCCGCGCGCCCCGGCTCCCCCCCCACCGCGATCTCTCATTGGCTGCGCTCAGCGGGCTCCTGAAGCCAGCCCGGCGCCATGTCTGCTGAGGGCAAGGCCTGTTTGCCCTGCGGGGCCGAGCCCTCGCGCGCTGAAGCCGCCCAGGCGCCATCTTGACTGCTGGCGGCAGCACGTGTTGCTTAGCAACGGGGACGCCGGGAGGGCCCGGGCCCACCAGGCTGGGCCCGCTCCTTGTGCTCAGCTCCAGAGGGGCCGTACTGGGCAGCAAAACCCCTTCGCAGACCGAGCCCTGGTTGTTATTTCAGGCAAAGCCTTTGGTGCAGGGCTGGTTCGGGACTGGGGCCTTGCGCTGGTTCTGCAAAAGATCTGTGCAAGGGGCTGGGTGCTGCCGATGAGTGTTGAAATTCACCGCGAGGTTGTTTATGAAGTGTTGTCGCTTGAGAAATACGATGCCTCGGCTGTTTTTTGTCTTTAAGCGTTGATTTGAGTAACAGCCGGGAAGTTGTGCCAAAGGCAAAACCCATTTCAAGCCACATACGAGTCTTCCCCGTGCAGGCGTTTAATATGCAAACGGATAAAACCCAAACCCAACAATTACACGAAGGGAATTCGCATCTTCATAGAATAACAACGTGCTTTAATCTTTTAAATCTGAAACAAAACAGCGGGTAATTGAAGAATGGATATTAGCAATTAGAAAGCGGAACTAAATGCTTAAAATTGCGCAGTGGAAAAGGGAGTTCATAAAGCAGATTGCTCTCATCATCCAGCTGCTTTGTTGGAGCTGCTTTATTTAGGGTATATACTTTGTTTTAACTTAATAATAATTAATTCGTAATAGATTGTAAAAAGCCTCAAGATCTTTGGAAAAGTAAACGTTACTGAGGTTTACTTGAAGAAGACTGCCAAAATTATCTACATTTTATAGGGGGAGCTGAGGCCTAGGAGAGACACAACTCATCCTCTGAGCCAATGGCCAAGCAAGAAAAAGGTTCTGACCTTGATACATGAACTTATAGCACAGAAAATCACCCAAAAGCCCAATTTGCCCCTGTTTGGTAAGAAGTTGAAAGTTACACCTGGCTCTTGTGCAGGTACATCCCCCATTTGTGATGAGGCTCAGCTGTTTTGGTGTCAGCCCAGGGCCTCCTGCAGCTCCTGCCTGTAATTAAATCTTCACAGCTAAGATGTCTCTATTGGCAGATCGTATTTATAGGCAGGCGAGTTGTTTTAGTGTTGTTCTGAAGAGTTAAGGAAGCTTTTGCTCATAAGCAAATTCTGTTCTCTTTCAAATTGTCACCGACAATCTCGTGCCAATAAAAAAGGCACATTATTTTAGATGATTGCCCCCGCGGTGCCTGTAGTGAGTTACTGCAGTAGGTGCTGGGCTGGTGTTACACAAATTATATTTCTTCCATATGTGTTCAACAAATCCTTCCAGATCTTCCTCTGATTCAGAAGGGCAGCAGGACCTGAGCACCCCAAAAAGCTCCTCAGAACCCCCCCCCACCTGTGATGAGGAGTTGGCAAACGGGCCCCTGCTCTGTCCCAGACCCTAAAACCTTTGTGGAATCACTTTCCTCCTCCTCAGCTGATGAATGATGAGAGCAGAGAGGTCAGCAGCACCTTTCATTTGCAGCTTTATTCCACGGGAGAATAAAGGCAGAAGGACTGAGGGTCTTTTCAGGAGCTGCTTTATGGCAAAGTAATTATATTCTCTTTTTGTTTGTGTCAGGAAAGGGGGGGAGAAGCCTTGAAATGTCTCATCTGGGAAACCGTTAATAGAATTTATGCTAATTTGATGATTCCGGCGATTACTGGCGGAAGCACTTCACATTCTCAGGCAGCAGAAATTCTCCTCCAGCTCCTCCTGCAGCCTTGCTGGGTTGGTCTTCAGCCCATTATCCTCCTCCAGCCACCACAGACCCTTCACTGGGCAGCACTGGGAGTGACCCCAGGGTGTGACCCCAGGTTGTGACCCCAGGATGAGAACAGGATTGCTGCCAGTGCAATGGGGGGTGAGCCCATTTCTCAATCTTTTGGGGCAGGATGGAAGGAAACCTGTCCTGGTGCCTCACTGTGTGAGCAAAGAGCAAAGCCAAAGCTCTCCCTGCCAGCCTCATCCTCTGGTGAAGCTTTGCAAACACCGATTGCTCTGCCCAGCTCCCGTAATTAACTCTGCAATTGCAAACCTATTTGTGCAGCTTTGTGCTCAGGGGAAACCTTTATTAAGTTCCTTTTAATCCAAAACCAGTTAGACCATGATGGTCTTCATAAACAGTCATTCAAAAAATAAAAAGGCGAGGGGAAGCAAGGGGAATTAGAAACTTTAAGACAGCAGCCTTTCTCCAGGATTAAAAAAAGGCAGAAAAAAAAATCTTAGGTGCATTTTTCTTGATGTATTCATACAGCAGGGGTGTTAAAAAGAAGCTGTTCAGTAGTGTGAGGGAAAAAATCCATCAGGCTGAGCAGGGAAGGCAGCAGGGGTTTAACCAGAGGAAGATGGACCTTTTAGGGAATTAATTTTTGATTTCTCCTGGCTGGCCAGAGCCAGAGGCCAGCAGATGGCATCAGGCTCATGTGCTGGGTGGGAGCTGCAGGGCCTCAACCATCCCTCAGCAGGGCAAGGTGTGGCCAGAGCATCATCCAGGGGGGCTGGGGGGAGCCCATGGGTGCTGGGAGGAGGGGGATAAAGGAATCCATGGGGTCTGTGAGGAGGGGGATAAAGGAATCCACAGGGTCTGTGAGGAGGGGGATAAAGGAATCCACGGGGTCTGTGAGGAGGGGGATAAAGGAATCCACGGGGTCTGTGAGGAGGGGGATAAAGGAATCCACGGGGTCTGTGAGGAGGGGGATAAAGGATCCCATGGGGTCTGTGAGGAGGGGGATAAAGGAATTCATGGGGTCTGTGAGGAGGGGGATAAAGGATCCCACGGGGTCTGTGAGGAGGGGGATAAAGGAGCCCTGTTTTTGCCATCAGTCCAACAACAAACCAGATTCATCTGTGATGTCCCACCTGAGCGAACCTGCGATATTTCTTTCATCAGCTTTGGGGTGAAGATCACTTGGATGGGATGAGCCAAACCTGCCATCCACCCTCTCTGCTCCTCGCAGTGAAACTGTGCATTAATGTCAGCAGAGAAGCCACGGCCTTACCCTGAACTCCTTAAAAAACAAAGGGAGTCTCTATTGCCTTCATCTGGCTTTTAATGAATGACCTCTTGTCGCCGGGAGCTGTGTGCGGTGACAAAGGACCTTTGTGGGCCGATATTTATGATTTCATTTAAGCCAGGGAGTAAGCTAAGGGAGAGGGCTGGAAAATAAAGAGCTGAGCTGATGGTTCTGTCTTTAAACTCAAGGGATCTTTATCTAGTTTTTGTATTAATACAGTTGTCATCTCTTAAATATTTGAGCGACTCACAGCCGTGAACGCTCCCACGCCGGAGGGACGCACAGAAATGACTCCGGCTCTCCCGAGCTCACACCCTCCTCTGAACCTGAATCCTGAGGAGCAGGGAAGGGTTTGCATTTTCCCAGTGCCCCCCAAACCTTGCTCACACATGAAGCCTGCTGTGAGTGCCCACGACCTGCTCATGGGGGGCCCCAGGTTCCAGCATCCCTCCCCACACCAGCCACTTGCCAACACTGATAAATTTTTGCCTTTTCCTTCGGCAGGCCTCGGTGGAGGATTAAACAGCTGGGAGTCGGGAGTGAGAGCGTGTCCCCTCTCCTTTGCCATGCAAACAGAGAAAATTAATCTCCCAGCTTCCTCTGATATTGGGGCTGAATTACAAGCTGGGAGCGAAGATAAAGCACGGGCGAAGGAAGGCACAGGTACAGCAGAGCCGGGCTGCTGGCACAGGTCTTTGTCCGTGCAGATAACGCTCCCCTCCTGGAGTCATGCATAATTCACCAGCTCTGCCTCCCTGGTGCTGGTCATCCCTCCCTCTGCCTGCTCTCTGTTCTGCTCCCTGAGCTGCTGGAAGCTCTGTGTGTGTGTGTGGTGGGTTTAGGACACGCTCGTGTGGGAGCCGTGGTGTGTGTGAGTGTGTGCAGCCATATCAAACCTCAGTGACAGCGTTGGGACAAAGGTAAGGGGACCTTGTCCCCTCTATCTGACGGAGCAGAGGGGTGACACCCCACAGCCTGTGCTGGCACGGTGTCCTGTACAATTCCCACCTTCAATCCAGAGAGCCACTGCAGCACACCCGCTCCTGCCAGGGCCTGGGCTGTGTTTGAAATGCCCAGCACATCCCAGCTCTGCTATCTCCCAAAATCCTTCCACGTTATACTTGGATAGAGGTTACATCCTCCGGGATACCAACCCCAGCATTAACAGACACCAACTGCATTTTATTTGGTCGATCATCCGAGGCTCCTCTGCACCATTCTTGACAGAGCTGTGCCACACAGAGCGGGAAAGTCATGGAGGATTTCCACAGCCACCAAGAATTCCTCTCCCAGAACAAAGCAAGAAAAACCTCGGTCACTCCCAGGCAAACAGTGAACACAAACACACACACACACACCTGCTTAATGATTTTTGCTTTGTAAACTAAAGCGGTGCCATGAGTTTAATAACCACTGCTTGGGAGTAATTGGGGCGATTATTGTATGGCCCAGGGGGAAAATTGCAGCTTGTTATCTCCAGGGAGTAGCATTAGGATCCAGCAGATAATCAGACCGTTATTTGTTGCACTTCAGATGACATTTCTCATGGATTTAGAAACGATAGCGATCAAGCCATGTTGTCAGAGCCACTGCCAAAGTGAGGAGTCCAGAGACCTGGAAGCTAAATTGCACCTGAAGCTGCCTGGGACAGCTGCTCTTCCAGCAGGAATAACAGACCTGTGTGCCACACATCCAGACCTCAGCATCACTCGTCTCTTCTTTAATTTGATAAAAGAAATAACACTCAGGATGAGGACACAAATCAGCTCTAACATGCCACCAAGCAGATCTATACTCATACTCAGCAATTAGGTTTCTTGAGACTTTCCCTCCTTCCCAGTCAATGGCCTCTGCCTGTCCCCTCTCCTCCAGCAGCCCCGAAATTTGAGGCTTGGGCAGGAGCTGCAGAATCAGAGCTGTTGTCTGCATGGTCCTGCAGAAACCAGCATCTCTGGGCACCTTCCCCATGCCATGACCTCATCCCTGAGCAGTTCCATAAGATATTTGTGCACCCCCAACAGCAGCTTTCAGCCCCTCACGGGTTTCTGAGCTGGGGGAGGCAGTTCCAGCAAACCCAGATGGGATGGATGGGCAAGACACAGCCCAGCTCTCATCAGCAGCCCTGCTCCTGGCACCCCACACTGTGCTCACCCATCACCTGCATGCCAAGGGAGTTTTTTAGCAAGGCTAAACCCAGCCAGAACCCCCCCGGCACACTCTGTTTTGTAGGTGTGCCACACAGGAGCATCCCCAAATCCTGGTTTGGGTTTTGTTGCCAAGGATGGGCTCACAGAGGACACGGCAGCACCTCGGCCCCCACACACCAGCGACGAGGATCCTGCCAGGCCTGGAGAGTTCTGAGCCAAGGCAGCTCCGTTATTGATCCCCGATCAATGACAGCTCAAGGCCTGGAAATGACAGCGCCTTTCCCCAGCCCTGAGCTCCCAGCCCGGGCTGGAGGCTCACGCAGAGGTTTAGAAATAATCCGAAGCAGGAGCAGGCATGGGAAAAGCCTCTTGTAGCAGGTGGGTTGTTTAAAAAATTGGACACCTAACGAGACAAAAGGCACAGAGGAAGGAGATCTGGTGGGACCGGACATTTATCTCTGGCACGCTGGCCGCCAAATCTTTGTGCAATATTTATCAAGGGTGAGCGGATAGCAGAATTGGCAGTCGATGTATAAGTGAGGAATTAAACCCACTGCCATCCTTATCTCCCGGCAGAGAGGAGAGGGGAGGGGTGGGTGGGAGCTGAGAGCCAGCCCAGGGCAATCGACTTTGAAACCATTTGTGGATTTAACGAGTCCAAACTTTATTAACTCAGCTGATGGGGAGCAGAGCAGAAGCACCATGAGGGCAAAACACCAGCACATCCACATCCTGCCAGAGCTGAGCATTTCCTCCGGGCTGGCATTTCCACTGGGAAGTCCCTTGTGTCACTGAGCAGACGTTGCACGGCTGGGGGACAGGGCAGAGCTACCCCAGAGGATCCAGGTAAGGGGGTCTGTGGTCTTTCAAGCACAGTTAAAATTCACTTTTAAACCGAGGAGCTGCTGCACTTTCTCTCTCGTAGTTTCTGTCAGCAGTGAGACAAAGGCAGACGATGCTCTGCCCTCGGGGTAGTCACGTTTTGCACAGTCAGAGCCACAGCTCCTGGGGAGAGCAGACACTGCTTGGCACTTCCAGCCACCCTGTGAACCTGCCCCAGGAGACACAGCCAGGAAAAACACGGGGGAAGGGATGGCTCCAGCCCTCATCAGAGCTCCCAACCAGTCCACGGAGGGGGTTTGTGCAGGAGCCATCCCCAGGGAGGGCAGCTCAGCCCCCGGCCCCGCCGGCTGCGGATGGCGAGCAAAGGGCTGCTCCATTGCCAGCATCCCCTGGGAATCCCCAGTGATCACATAACGTCTGTAATTAACTCGATTATTGGCTTTTCTTTTGCTGAGACTGCACGTTCAAGATGGGCTCCATCTGCTCCTTGCATGGGTCTGGCTGGTGCGGGTGGGGACAAAGCCCCTCCTTGCAGAGAAATTGTCATTTCTGCCAACAGGGGACAAGGACAAGGCCACGCTGGCGGCCAGCAGCAGCCCCTGGACAATGGCTGTGGGTCCAATTCCCCCAGCCCTTTCACCACAAACCAAACTCTGCCAACCAACCTCCTCCCCCTGTGCACCCACCAGCCCCAGACCCCAGCGGAGCCATCAGCTTCGTTAAATTGTTTAAGGGGATTTGCATCTCTCTGTTTAATTTCTCTTCCATGCAAATAAGAGCCCAGGAAGCCAAGTGGGAGATGCTGGACTGCCGTGTGTCTGGCTGCTGCTGGGAGGAAGATGCGCTGATTTCTGTGCCTGGAGCATCCAGTGCCTCATTCCCCCCCACTGCACCACCCAATCCCTCCTGCGGAAATGGGACACGAGCACCGAGAAAGCGTCAACACCGGAGTAATTCCCAGCTACAGCCTTTTCCAGGCAGGCTCTCCCTTTGGCCCTGCTCTCATAAATCCTCCCCAGGTTATTCCAGCCGCTGTCACGGAGCCGTGGCAGCAAATCTGAGCTTAGCTGGGAGCGGAGCACGTGGCGCTCGCGGGTCCCCCAGCACCCATCTGCACCGCCTTTGTCTCCGCAGCCTTTGAGCCGCTCTTCCCCTCCTCTCTGCTGCAAAGAAACGCATTAGTTGCAACATTGCTTTAATTTGTTTGCCAGCTTTCGGAGATGGAGAGGCTCCTGCTCCCATCGGTGCCGTTTAAGGATGCCGGCAGCGTTAACCCTTTGGTTCTCACATCCCCGAGCCTCTGGAGTGGTTTTTGCACACCCTAGAACACTCGAGCTGCCTCCTCCAACCCGGTTCTGCAGCCGACCTGGCACTTCCCAGATGGAGGGATCCATTTCCCCTTCCAGCTACCCTCAGCATTTCCATAATGAGATGAGTTTTGTTGTGACCACAACCAGTGTCAGAGGGAATAAAAGAAAAAGTGATCCGCACGGGGTCTATGGCAGTGGCAAGGACACGAGGACAAACAGCCGCCAGTAAAGCCAGGGCAGTGTGGGTGGAGAAATGATGTGGGTTGAGTGGGGCAGCACAGGGGGGATGAGCTGGATCTACACCCAGGGAGGGGCTGGGGGTTCCTGTTGTCCTGTACTACGTTCAGCGCATCCAGGATCTCACCTGTGCACACACACCTGAGTGCCATGAGCTGCTTCTGGCCTGGGGCCCCAGCAAAGTGCCTTTGGACACAGCTCTGGGAACACCAGCGTGGCCCAACAGGGACATTTCTGCTCAGGGAGCTCCAAACCAGCTTCTGATAGGGATATCAGAGATGGAAGAGAGCAAGGAGCCAGGAGGGATGGCCTTGGGGCAGCGCTGCAGGATCGCTGGCAACCGCACGGATCCCGGCGTCCTGTGGAATGGGTTTGTTTGATCTCTGCCCCACACTTCCATGTCCAGATCCCATCCAGCCTGAGCATCTTCAGCCCCTTCAGTCCAGGGCAGCAGCCCCAGGGCTCTGTGTGTCCCAGGTGACACTTTCTCTGAACACTGGATGGAACAAGTGGAGTAGGAGCCACCCAAGTTGGAATTTGTGCACAGGGGAAGTGTTTCAGGACAGTGGTTGAGCTGGAGCCAGTGGTTTTGCATTGCCTCATGCTAATTGCTCGAGCTAATGAAGCCACACACCCATCTTGGTGATTTTCCACAGGGTTTCCATCCGCCTTTGGTTTTCAGGGTGCTGTCCACAATTCCGGAAAGATGCGGCTGATTGATTGTGAGATTCCGGGATGGAAAAAGAGTAAAAACAACCCTGAAAGGGCTGCAAAAAACACACTCAGCCCCAAAGCAGGTGAGGGGCAGCCAGATGCAGGGGTGAGGAGCAGCAGGAGGAGGAATTCCCAGGTAGCCAGCCCCAGGAGTACAATGTTGGTGCAACACAGATGCAGCGTTATGGCTTTTCCCAAGGCTGCTGGTGAGGAGGTGTTCCTGCCCTCCCACAGGATACCATCCCCAGGGAGTTTGCTGCCTGGCTCTTGGGGATGGTTCCTGCTGCCAAAAAAACCCCAGGAGAGCCCAAGCCACCTTCCCCATGGCTCCGTGCCTCCACCCTGCACCGCAAGGTGCACGGTTGTTAAGCAGTTCAACCTCCTTTTCATCCCAAGTGCAGTTCTGAAGGTTTAAATAGAAAGATATCAAAATAAAAGATAATTGTTGAGAAAGATGAATAGGGGGAGAAAAAAAACCCCATCAGCACGGAGGAACTCTTGTCTAATTTCTCACCCACGCAGAGCACAGCGATATTAGTGCCTTCAACTCTGGTTCGTAAAAGCTTTCATGGCTTTATTACCAGCTCCCTGAACAGCTTGTCCTTTTAATAAGCCAAGGCCTCCAGATAGCAGATCTGCCCATGGGAGATCCCATCAGGACGTGGTTAATCCAGGCAGAAATAGCACAGAGCATCATCACACTCACCTGATGAAGGAAGCCCTTGTCTGAGGCAGGAAAATATTAAAAGGAAGCACCCCAAAATGCAGGGAGGGAGAGCTGAACGTCCTCCGTGGGTTAACCGGAGCTGCCGGGTGTCCTCACCTTCCCCATCAGCCCCGCTCTCCACAGCCACTGGCACTGGCGATGGAGGCCTTTAATTATCCAAACTGCTGCCCCTCACAAAATTAAATGCTGCTGAGGATGACTCAGTGTTTAATGGACTGGCTGCTCCTCACGCCGGGAGAGCCAAGAGGGTGCAAGTGAGAGAGCACGGCACAACTCGGCATAAATCACCCGGAGACACCGCTCACGGGCCCGGTGACCCAGCGGCTTGGAGCAGCCACTGCTGGGTTTAAACACTGTTGTTTTCATTCAGGATAACCCCGAGGGGAACTCCTGGGAGCAGCTCCAGGCATTGCAGCTCGACCCTCCACCCAGGTTTGGCTGTGACCCTTCCCCAGCTACCGCCACGTGGATTTAGAAATCCCACGGATTCACCGAGCTGGCTGTGCTGGGTTCTCCGTTCCCGGGATTTAGATGCGGTTGTTTCCTTTGGAAAGGTCTCAGCAATGGTCAGATGTGGTTTAGAAGGCAAGCAGGAGCCAGAGGATGTGATACAAAGCTTGATATAAAGCTTGAGCTTTTGCTCAGCCACCCCGGACGGCGCAGCGCTCGGGGCCAGCCCAAGCCAGCATGGCAAGAAGCAGCTCTGTTAATAGCCTCGTTAGTCTCACCAAGATGCTGAGCCCTTGGCTTCCAGCAGATAATTAACAATGTGCTCATGAATTAGGAAATCCTGGACCTCTACCAGGATCTCATGTGAGGCCGCTCTTGGTTCAGAGCTGGAGCAGAGCAAGGCCTGGAGGAGCAGCACAAGGCGCTGGGAATGGCCAACAGGGACTGGCAGATTCTTTGCCCGTCTTTAATGGCAAGACCAGTTTTTTTCCAGGTACACAACAACTGGAGCTGGAAAACAGGAACATTTCTCCATGGAAAATGCTGTCAAGACTGTCCTGGGCAGTGGTGGAGGCACCATTCCTGCCGGGATTTAAGACATGTAGAGGTGGTGCTTGAGGACATGGCTTAGTGGTGGCCTTGGCAGAAGTCAGAGGATGATCTTGGAAGGTTTTTCCATTTAAAGGATTCTGTGTGAATACAACTCCCTAATGCTGGAGCTGCCCCACCAGCAAAAAAGGCACGCAAAAAAAAGGTAAGAAGTCCTAAGAAGGCCTCACAGTGCCTCATTTGAATACAATTTACTGTCACTAATGATGCTGATGGTTATTTCCCCAAGCTAGGAAGTATTTGGCCCCAAAATGGGCTCCTGGAAGCAATTTCAGACTGCAATCTGTAATGCTGGAGCTGATGGAAGCAATTTGCAACCCATTAGCAGAGATGGGCTGTGAAGGTATTTTACACATCACTCAGTCCAGGTTTGGGGGTGGATGGAATTTTTCCCCCTCTCTTTTGGAATTTTTGTCCTGGATGGGGTGAACGTCTGAGAGCTGCCTCTGCAGCCCAATGCCAATGGTGACTTCTGAATTAAAGCTTTTAAATACATAAATACAGTCCTGGACTGCAGGGCCAGGCACCCCCAGAGCCTCACACTCCAGGAAAGGACCCAGCAGTGCCCAGAGTGCACCTCCAGCACTCACAGGACTAATTGACCATTATTAATTAATTTACCTCCTGGACAGAAGCAGATGCAGGTAAAGAAGCAATCTGCAAGCCAGGGCTGCCTCCATGGAGGGAGCAATAGCACAGCACAACCCCAGAAAAGCATGGAAAAGCATCACTTATCCATCCTTGCCCGGGGGATGCTCTTCCAAGAAGCAGGACGGGAGCTGGTTTTCTTAACTGGGGTGGGGTGTGCGTGGTGGAGCAGGGACAGGCTCTGCTGGGAAGGTGAGAAAAGAGCCCCAGACCTTGAGTTATCCCTTGGCCCAAGCTCCTGAGGTGTTCCCGAGACACACGTGGGATCCTGCCTGTCTGCCGGAGCCTGTGCTTGGAGCCTCAGCTCTGCAGCACCTTCCCTTAATTACTTTTTTCATTCTAATTAGATCTGAGGGGAGCCCTGGTTACTGAATCTGTGCTCTGAGCACCCGTTTTTAACAGGAGGACTCCTCCACAGCCACTCATACCCCACCACCCCTCACTAACCCACCCCTTGCAGCCTTTTTGTCTTGCAGTTATCACCTGGGGCTGGTACCTCCTCACTCATCCCACAGCCCTCGGCTGGTTCCGCTGTCTCTCCCAGCAGGAATTAACACAACCCTCACGTGGCTTCCCCAAAAAATAACACGGAAACGCTCCCAGTCCCCACGCTCCACTCGATTCCAAGGATGCAGCTGCATTCTCCCTGGATGAGGGCCAGCAGTAAGGAAGTTTCCTCTGGCCGCTTTCCTCCTCCCTGGCTCCGATAGAAAAGGGTTCTGGGGTGTCTGGGGCCCCAACAGCTCCACGACACCCCCAGGAAACGTTCTCCATGCAGGAGGACAGCAGAGCTCCTTCCCTGGGGTTTCTTGTGCACTAGAAATCAAGGACTCCCAAGAACTTCCACGTGCTCACTTGCTCCATCCCGAGACCTCGTCCCTCCCTGCCCAGCCCGCGCTGCCGGGGAATTGACTGTCAATAAAACCACTGCAGAGAGTGACTTCTCATTTGGAAGAAAAGAAAAAAGGCGGGGGGGAACAACCACTTCCTAAATGTCCTCGTCCCTGATCCCAGCAGCACATCCTTCTCCGGGCTCCCATCAGGAGCGCTAATGGAAGGACAGCTGTCGAGCAAGGCAAGGAGCGATGCCGACTGCAGGACGGAGCAGGAAGGGAAAGGCAGAGCTGGTGCCCACCGGGAATGCTAATGCTGCTCTCCCGTGTCGCTGCCACGTCCCCAAGAACTGGCGGGGTTGTCCCTGAGCTTAGCAAGGGGGGGCACTGGCTCAGGGGGTGTCCCTGTCCCCCACCTCTATTGCTCCCGGCTGCTCCCGAATTGTAAATCCCAGAGCTCCTGCTCGGGCAGGGGAGAGGATGCTCCGAAAAAAGACCAAGCCGTGGGATTTTGGGCGCAGGGTATGTGTGCCTCACCCTGCTGTATCCCTAAGTGCTCCCGTTTGCCGCGGTTCAGGTGGGGACACCGTGCTGGGAAGGCCCCTCTGGGTAGGGACACAGCTCGTGACAACCCTGGGGTCTGGCTGTCCCTTTCCAACATCACACTTGCAAAGGACATTGAAGAATCCTTTTCCATGTGACTGCAGCCACCTTACTGGGAGCAGTGGGTGGGCGCATGCTGCAGCCTCTGCACCCAGAGCTGCTGCTGGGGGGCTCAGTTTGGGTGATGAGGGTCCCTCCCCTCCTGCCTGGGGCAGTCCCGAGGGTCAGCTGGAGGCAGTGGGAGATGTGCTGGCACTGGGGGGAGCTGGGCAGTGCTGTGCCACCGCCTGCTCTGCCCCAGGGAGGAGCAGAGCACCCAGCACCCGGTGCCTCCTGCCCCGGGAGCAACCCGGGGACAGCGGCAGAAGGACGATGCTGGGAAAGGGGCAGCGTGTCCTGAGCAAGGCGAGGGCCCAGGTCCTCCAGCAGGGTCAGCCCCTGTCATCGTGACAAGCATGACAGGGACCAGCCACGGGCAGCAGAGCAGGGCTGAGCCCGGGGTGGACACTTGGGGACACCCATGGCCAGAAAAGAGCTGGAAGGCCAGCGGTGACCCCCAAAAAAGACCTAC